>NC_086248.1:29014893-29315879 GCF_021018805.1 Prinia subflava | reverse complement strand
TACTGTGAATAATAAAATCTAGGAGTTCAGCTAAGGGCAAATATGTAAAAATTAATTCAAATCTTATGCCTAGATAGATGACAAAATTATTTAACTGCACCAAGGTATTTAAATAAGAAAAACACCTCCCCTACCTAGTATTTACCTGAATTATTCACTGTCACTCATCTTTAAATGCTGTATATATTAAGGATCTATCTGCAAATGAAGAGCTATTATATTGGATAGCTGATTCACAGAAGTATTATATTTGCAGTTTGTAAGTAAGGAAATGCTTTTTTAAAGTTATGACATACATTTCTCATTTGACAGCAAATTTTAAAAGTAATGTAAAAAATGCATTAAGCTTCATCACTCTTTTCCCCAAACCCTCCCTTCCTCGTCATCTTTTGTTTAACCCCCTAATCAATTTGTATTGCAATGTTTCCATTTCCATTAAAAAGCAAAACAAAACCAAGTCACTTTCAATTATTTCCTGGCTGTACTATAAACATTGTTTAGTTCTCATAGGAAAAACTGACTCATAAACCTGATCTATTGCATCTGCTTGGGCCTACACATAACAATTCAGTATCAAGGACTTGTTACTCATCTATCACATTCAATTGTCCCAAATATCCTTAAAACGCTCCATAAATAAGATCTGAATACAATCAGCTCTCCACTGTCTCACGTATCAACTCTCCATTATCTAATGTAACGAGAGAATGAAGGTATCCTGAGCAGTGGAAAATCCCATATGATAACGATGCTACACATCACAACCCACGGTGCAGCAAATGTGCCCAAACCAATGAAGTAAACTCCAGCCTACCAATGCTTTCAAACCCCACTCCAGCTTGCCAAATGGTGGCACACAGCAGACTTAACCACACAGCTGCAGGCTTACCACTAGAACTTTTCAGACATAACAGATAGGGTCCATTGGTGTGTCCACACTAAACCTTCCTGAAGCCCACTGAAGGGAGAACCCAGTACAAACACATCAGAGCACGGCCTGTGCTAAAGCAAAGCCAGTGAGACTCTGTGGCCAACACAAACAGCACATTTTCTCTAACACGCACCTTTAAGTCCCAGGAACATGACAGGGGAATAATCACACTGATCCTGCACCAGTCTGATTCCTTTTCAAGTCCTGACTCTGACAGCAATCTAGACAAATGCCCTACTGGTAACAGAGATGGGCTTCAGGCTTCATATAAAGCTTTATATTCTGTTTTCCAGAACAGAAATACTAGAAAAAGGAAATAGATAAAGCTTTGCAGTCAGCATTAAGATTCCAGAAAAGTACTAGGCTTCTTAAAGCATTGACTAGTTGTGTTTCTTATGTGAAGATTTTTAAAGAATAATTTGAAAAAAACTGTTACAATCTGGTCCTTAATCTCTGTTTTGACTGCATTACATGAAAAAAATCCCCATTTTCAGATTAAGGGTTGATTTTTTCAGATAACAAAGAAGTCAGAAGTACTTTGACGAAGATGCTTTAAAGCTACTCTGGTTTGAAGAAAAGAATCAGTGGTATTCAGAAAGGTGGTATACTGTAAGAATCACCCACAAAACCAGCAACATCCATCAGACTATCATTTGTGCCATTAGCTCAAGCAGGATAACAGTGTATTTCACTAAACAGAGAACAAAACAACAGAAACATCACCAAGAATTTAACTCAAAGTATGACAGAAAATGCACTAAAAAATCAATCATAAGCAAGAGCCTGATACACATTATCTGTTAAATTACACTGACAGGTTATGCCATGATGTTCAGAATCAGCATCTCATAATTCAGCAAGATACATTTGGGTGATCTTAGATGATATAGCTAGGGTTTGGCACTTTAAAAGGCTAGGCTACAATGGCAGCAAAGGAAGTTGAGCCTTAACATGAGTCACTGCAGTGCAGGGAACACAGCTGGATGAAGGTCTGACCACACCAAGAACAGATTCTGAATGAGTCTTTAGAACCATTTTTTCAAGACAACGAGCAGCATGCTGCAGCCTGATGTTCATGGGGTTGATGTGATTTGACGGACAGGCTCCAGAGGGAGGGTGACTAAATGAACTTGAAACAGTCTTAAGGATGCTCAAGCATTGGAACAGATAAGCTATGGAATCTCCCCTTAAGGAAGCTTTTAAAACCTGAGGGGACAGCGCTCCAAGCAACATGGCTTGTATCAAGTTCTGACTCCCAGCAGGAGGAGGGCAGAATTGTATGATATGCTACTATCCCTTCCACCCTGAATCAGTGACTATGATCCCAGCAGTTAAAGAAAACCTGAAAAACAGGGTTCAGCAATTTCCAACTTGGTGACTAAAAGGCAACACAGTAAAAAGCACACATAGTCAGGAACTGATACACAAAACACGATGCAGACACACCTATGAATAGAGCATATTCCAACTCCTGGTTTTTCTACGTCTACACAGGCAAAATCCCTCTCAACAGTTGATTTACTTGCTTCTCTGAAAGGCAGCATCTTTTATTTCCTATTAAATTTCAAATGTCATTGACTTAGGGAAAAAAGAGATGTCCTACACTACCACCTCTGAAAATTTGTCAACCCCTCCTTCCAAATGCTTACAGCATTTACCTTTACTTATCTTGGCCATGGACACAAGGTCTAGGATGAATACCAGATCTCTTGCTCTAGTTGCACACCTAAAAACCTTTATCCCCCGACATTCATCCCCCAAAAGGTACCTTTGCTTTTGCATCAATGTGGGAGATAGTCTAAACATTTGACATGTTTAGACTAAGACAGCATACAACCAAAGCTGAAGTGGACAGCTTATAGATATCCAGGTGATTTCTGTCAAATCTAGTCCATGCAGTCACTCTTCAGTAAATATATGCATGTGACTGCTTGTGTCTGTTTATTCATTTGGTCCTCAATGTCATTACATGCAAATACATAATCATGATATTAAAAGGTTCAAGGATGTCTGGAGCTTAGTGTCCTTACTACAGACCTTGTAGGAAAAGGTGTTCTGAAATAATGAGCTAGAATTACTGCTCTCCTGTAGGCAGAGGACACCTGTACTGTCCAACCAGTGTAATGGATTAAATCTTGTTCATTAAGTTGTATTAAAATCTTGACAATTCTAAAATCTGGCATGTGTCAGAAAATGCTTTCCTACACAGGAAAATTGATAGGTTTCCTTTTTTTAATCCCCACCAGGGGAGAACTTCACTTGGACAGGCATAAGTAAGGGCATTTTTATCACATTTGTGGAAAATGGTAATTTATAATCTGAGCAGGAAATAAGTTTATCAATAACTGGAATGTATCTTGCTACCGACAAAAATGGAAATGTACGATGTGGTAGTGATTTGACTTTTTAATGCTCCCACGTGGAACTACGGGGAGTAATGCATGCAAATGCAGTCAAAGTACAACCATTATTAAAATAAAAAAAAAATCTCATGCATTAAAAAACAATATGAGCATTTATGGCAATAGCTGCACAAGAATTTACTTGAAAAACCACTTAGTTTGTCAGCTGAAGAACATTCCAAGGCAAGTCTACATTCTGAAAAAGCTTCATAACATGTTGGAGTCTAGAACATCCCTCTGGCCACCCTGGAGGCTTTGGAGACCGGACAGGAGGGTCTGGGATCTGTACAAGGGGGTCAGCCAGCCTCACACAGAGCCCAGGAGGACACTGCCTCTGATCCCTGTCCATGGGAGTGAATGCCCACATTGTATGAAGAATCACAAGCTGAGAAAATTCAAAATAAGTAGTATTTAGTTTATCATAGAATGTAAATGTAGAATCTAGGATTCTCAGTATATGGGGTTGAAGAGGCAAGATGGAGGAATTGGGGAGTGGCCCCTGTGCTCCTTGTTCTTGCTCTTGTCTCCCATTTTCTGCTGAGTTGGATCTCAAGGATTGGTTTAGAGTAGAAATTATATGTTAGCATAGGTAGTAGGTATTGGTAAAATTTTGTAAATAAAAAAATACATCTTGGACAGTGGTTGGGTCAGGGGTACTGTACATACGGTGCGAGGCTCTCTGATCCGCCCAGTCCACCACGTGTCCTGCTCTGCTGGGGATGCCTTGCAGAGCAGAGAAAGAACTAAGATAAGGTACCCTGCCAGGGAGGCCTGGCAGAGCTGAGAAAGAACAGAGATAATGAAGAATAAACAACCTTGGAAACATGCACTGGCAGACTCAGCTTGTCGTCTCTACCTTCGGTGTGAAACACTTAAGGCAAAGAGAAGACGAAAAACCTTATTACCTCGGGGAACAGCAACCCCGAGGAGAATCTCAGCGAAAAGCAACTCTGAGAATAACACACTTCATCGTTGAGGTAAAACATTTTTACAGTTCCTTTGCCAGGAAGAGGAAAGGCAGAAGCATGTACAGCAGAGCCTGAGCTTTCCCCTTCCCCAAATCCCACTGCACGCACTGCATACTTCAATGCGTTCAGTCACATTAACAAGAGCAAGCACTGAATGTCGTGGACTGTAAAACTCACATGCACGTTGGGTCACCTGCAGGGCAGATTCTAAATTTATCAGTTAACCAAATGGAAGAACAGCTGTGACTCTGTATATGCAAAACCTCAGAAGCGCTCATGGGATCTACTGAGTGCAGGGCCCTATTAAAAACACACCCTCCACTGCAGACCGCCACTAAGATTTCTCCTTTTTCCAAAGTGAGCTGTGGCTCAGGCAAGTGGCACTCGTTTGGTGCAGGAGGAAACAGAGCTGGAGATGAAGCACTGCTTTGCAAATACAGAATGTGGCAGTGAAATGAGGAACTGCAAGGAAAACAGACACAAGAGAGAGTCTCCAGAGGAACAGGCGGCTCAGGGGGCCCCAGTTCCACAGAGGCAGAGTCAGACTGACCCTGCCAGAGGGTCAAGGCAGAGCTGTGTCTTCTCCAGATCACACCTCTTTCCACAGAAGCAAATGGGCACTAACACAAACTCCCACTGCAGTGAGAGGTTGAGTCAGCAAAATACTGAAAGGATCCAACAATGAGAAAAAATATTCCTTTATTTCTCCTCAACACTGCTCTGTTCTACAAGATAAGCCCCTTGCTACTGGAGAGACCCTACATCCCTAATTCATGCACAGATTTATAAAAAAAATCCTCAAAGGCAGTAAAGACATTTAGCATTTCACACAATTACAAGTCAATACTGACAAATGCCAACATACTTTTCTAGGCAATCTGAGTACACCTGGAATGTTTAAAGCATTCCGTGTGATTGTGGAACACAAATACTCTATCCTAAACATCATCATAAATTTGCCAGATTCTTTAGTAACCTCATAAGCATTCTGTAAAAAGGCAATCTAGGCAAAGAGGAAAATCAGAATGCAAGTAAAATAAGGTGCAATTGAACAGAAACAAGAGAATTACAGAATAAAGCACAAGCAGTAAAATGTTGATTATTGAAGCGCAAAATTAAAAACAGAATTGGTTAGACTTGTTCCTCACCAGGAGACATGCGCAGTCATCTATAAAAATTTAATCCCACCAAACCCAGTTGGAGCCCACAGAATACCAAATGGACACCAAATTAGTTACAGGGCTTATATAGACAGGGAATTATTTAATACAGGTATAGAACACACAGAAAGATTCCTATCTTGCAATCACTTTGTAGTAAGTACTTCTAATATGAACCAATATGAAATTACACTCTGCTATAATTGTGGGATTTATCGGAGAAACTCTAACTCAGATACTTGAGCAGCAGGAAAACTATCACGCCCTATGATTAAAATCTTTTAGCAATCCCTTCAATGAAAAATCCATGTATTTCCCAGCTGACTTTTATTAAGATGAATAACACAATGGGCAAACTTACAGGAAATAGATAAGAGGTTTTCATTTATTTCAAAGAAAGTTTCCTTGAAAGTTAATTACTTTTTTGAAGTACCTCACATGTCTAGAGCACACATTACTCCTGAAAATTAGTCTTGTATATAAACAAAATAGTAATTAGACCAAAAGTTTGATAAGAGTTATTTGTGAGACTAATACCTCAGCTAAGTCACAGCAGCTTGTTATGAAACAGGATTAAATACATAAACAGGAGAGAGGAGAAAGTAAATGCAACTGGAGATTTTGCCTTATTATTACAAAAGCCTTTTCACCATGTTCTTTCCACAAGACACACTCAGGCAGAATTCCTGCAATTCCTATTAAAATATTTGAAAGGGAACAGTCTCAAATAAGTACTGCTTTTTTAAAGACACATAAATATGCAGTACTAGATGAGTTCTAATTTAATCAACTATATCTTAACTTATATTAGTCTATGTTTATAATTTTAGTTCCTCCTTTATTTACGATTTGTACTGAAGAGAAAAAGAAAGAAATTATACTAAATTTCCTTACATCTTTAAAGTACAACAGTTCCATAAAGCTTATCTTCAGGAATAATGATTTTTCATTTTCTGTTACAACAGTTATAACATTTTCTGTTCTATTTATTTAGCTTGAAAATATTTTTCATTTGACTTTTTGATTCAGCATACTAGCCTTGCAAATGATGTATCACTATTACTTAACCCCTTTGTGGCTTGGAACTTTTCAGTTTTCTGGGGAGAAAAGTATGGGATCTTAGGTTTTCCTGGGATACAGGGCCACAATTTTATAAGCTTGACCCCTTGCAAACAGGCATCAGTTTTTCTACCACAATATCATAAGATGTTAATTTTGAAATTGAAGTTTAGTGAATGCAACAGACAGAAGACCAGAAGACAACTCATTTTCTGGCAAGGATTAGTCTTTCAAATTTTCTAAGTTTTGCAGCTGGGCAATTCTGTTCCTCTCATCTTCAATAAACAAGTATACAAGCCTTACAAATCACTTTGGACCTTATTTTAATGAAAGACAATCTCTGCTTTAATAGCAAATAGTAAACATTTAACCAGAGATGGAAAATCAGGTACCACAAAGAAAACTCTTGCAAAAAATCATGACAGAAGAGCCCATGTGAACTATCATATCTTATGTAAGATGCATCAAAGAAAGGCAGGTCATCACTTTGATCCCTAACCAACATCTTCATCTTTTCCCCTCTAGTAAGCTGTACCATTCATGAAAGTCACATTAGCTCCTGTCATTTCATTTTTCAAATTGAAACACAGGAGTTTCAAATATAACACACTGCTCTGAGATGTTATTAGCACACTAAGAAAGAAAAGTAATCTCTCAGATTTAGAAGTTTTTTTTCCTTCAAGCAAGGCATATTTTCATGATTCATTTAAACCACCTCAAGCCAGTACTGCCACAGGTAGAAGCATTTTGCAGATGAAAACCTCTTTTACATAATTTTGTCCCTCCTCAAATAAGTTATGATGTTCCATCAACTCTATGGTAAATCAAACCAATATGCTCATCCAACTGGAAAGGGAAAAAACATCCAGTAGGGGCTATTAACAGAAGGCAGGATCACACAGCCAGGAGAGAAAGTGTTCCCCTCAGTGACATGACATGGGCTGAAGAAAGACTGAGCTAGTGGTGGGCCTCCACGCTCAGAAATAATATGAAATTGCACTGCCACTTTGAGTAAATTATTTTTTCCTCAACTTCAAGAGTTTCGACTCCAAAGCCACTGAGAAGCAGAACTGCTGACTGCACATGATATTTATGCATTTATAATTAACATAAATCTTAAGAAATAATCTCAGAGACTATTACCAGAACACTGTCACACGCAAGTAATGAAAAGTTAGCAGCATTAGTCAAGACCTGTCAAGACTCTAAGCAAAATTCAAGCACAAGTCAAGACTCTAAATTATGATGATCCTAAAAGCTTATTAATGTCAAAGAGTAAAGTGAACATTCAAGACTGAAAAGCAAAAACTTTACTTCTTTCCCCTTCACAAAAAGAGTTACTGTTCTTGAACAGACTTTTTGCCATGATAGAGCCACCTCCTACACCAACAGCATCTTCCAGTTCCTAAGACCTACCCTATCCAGTACACTCACAAGAATTAAATTTCTGATGCCAGTTTAAATAAATGAAACAAATTACAGGAGAACAAACACAGTAAGTAGCCAAATCCCTTTTTCCCTTGCCAGGTTACACAAGCTGGATACCCTGAAGACACACAGTACCTCCTGAACCTGTTCAACAAGTTAAAAAAAAAACAAACAAGCAAGCAAAAAATAAAATTGTTTTTCTAAAGTCTACATTTTTCAAAGGCTTCTGTTTTAAGAAAATGTAACAAGCACTGCAGAAAATCTCAAATGGTATTCAAAATATTTTGAAATCAATTTTATGTAGGAATGTATTCAAGAAAGGTAGGAAACAAATTGCTGAAAGGAAGGCATGCTAAAGTACTATGAGATGAAAACGGAGAAGAATATGATCAGGAAAAGAGAAAAATTCCATAGAAGCACTAACCATAGTAATATGACTGAAGTGCAGAGATGGTCATCAACGTGATCATATGACTTACTTTCTACATACACCGAGGAACATCAAACTTCCCATGCATCTGGGTATCTAGCTCATTTTGTTCCCCTTATGAGGCCGACTTCCCACCACTACTCCCTGTAAGCTGGGATCTGCAAAATCCACTGAAGAAGAATCCGAGTTCTCTTTGCAGAGTTGGCAGCTGAGGGTTTCTATGCCTCTATGCTTTTCTATCATCTCCTCCTTTCCCCTTTCAGAGCTGACCTACAGAAAGGGACTTGGCATTCTGGAGGTGATTAGGGGCCCTTTCTCTGCCAAATACCAGAGCTGGATCTCCCTGACTTCTGCAATAATCTGATTCCTTCTCTGCGTCAGTCAAGTAAACTGGCATCTGGGAAATCCTATCCTAACTTATAGTAGGGGAATGTCAAGAATAATATCTTGAAATTCAGACTGTACTTTTACAATGTAAGGACTGCTGCAAGAAATGAAGTTTAAGGAATTCTGTTTTCCCCTTCTCCTCTGTCCTGTCCTCCCAGGCACTGGAGGCACTTGCCCCTGCAAGACATTTGACACCTTTCTTACACCAATGCACCACTTGCAGAGCAGTTCTGGAGCCTGGTCAGACCCAGTAGCTCCGGCAGCACAACGCACAGGGCAGGACACTGCAGCAGCACGAAGCTGCCAGCAGCACGGGAGTAAAAGTGCAAGCTGGCATTGCCAGGCGAGCTCTGTATCTCCACATGAGGGCTTAGGGAAATTAGAATTGACACACCCCATAGTCTGTCATAACTCTGTATCCTAGGGGCAGGGATGCCAACTGAGATGAACACAGAAGTTCAAACAGAGGTTTTATTTCAAAACATACTAATCTCTGGGCTGCTCTTACTGAGCAGATCACCCTGATATAATGGCCTCTCCTGTTCCAGAGATGTCTTCCTAACACAGAGGCTGGAACTTTTATGGGCATTTCTCTCAGGACACAGTCCAGGATTACAGTTAAATCAACACAAAAGCTCTGCTGGTGACAGAAGTAGGCATCCCACCTCTCCTGAATACTTTATACTCCTTCTGCACCACCACTGACAATGTATCTGATGCGGATGTGAGAACCAGGGAGACTTTAAAAACTATAACACAGAATGATTATGATTTTGCCAGTTTTGTTCTGCTGGTTTACCATGTTGAGCTGACCAACCATAAGGTAAAATAGTGTGACAACAGGCACACAGGAAGCACCAGAAGCAGGATCACCCTGCTCAGGCAGCTGCTATGCACCAGATCTCCCTGCCTGAAAGCTCCAAACCCTTAGCCCTGTGTTCCTGCCAGCTTACCCCACTTCAACTACACTGATCTGACTGCAGGAGCAAACAAAGCAAGAGAAGACCACACATATCACACCTTTTGGTAGATACTTGCTCAGACCAACTATAAATAGGTGAGAATGCTATTTCACACCAGATTTGGGCTCATGGCATCAACAGTGGCCCATGCTGGGTATACTCTCTTACCCTCTCTCTCCACCAAAAAAAAACCACCCCAGTGCTCAGGCACAACCATCCACATCAAAGAAACATTTACAAGTGAAAAATATGCCTCTTTTTTTCTCCCCAGTCTGATCACCTCCAGTAGCTTGGATGCTACTTCTTGCAGTAAAAATACATGAATACAGAAAATTATTAGCAGCAGAGGTCTTGATCATTTAATCTAAAGTATTCAACATATTTTTTGAGAAAATATGAGACAAATTTTTAAAGCAATTTTAAAACTTTGAAGATCAACAAAGCAAGTTATGTATCCATAAGCACGAATATGATGGTCCAATCTAGAGTGCCTCTAAAAATTTGGAGGTATTTTAAGCTTCTTCTCCCATGGCCAATGTGAGTCAGAATCTGGGAAAGGGTGAACAAATGGAGTGGGGTGAAATAAAGTTAAAAAAATATTCAAAAATCTGATGAGTTGCTTTATGTGGAGTACAGTAATTGGCAGGAGGCATAAGAAGTAAAAGAGGAAGAGATTTTGAAGCAAGCACCTGACCGGAGGCAGCGAGTCTGAGTCTGCATTTGGTGGTGGGACTGAGCCTGGTTCCCTGTTCCAACAAAACATGTTCACTGCAGTATGGGATGATTCAGTAAAGTGCTGTTTGTGATTATACATACAGGTATACATAAAGGTATTATTAGCTTGTATGTGCAGCAGAAGAAGTACAAAAAGACACCATACCAGAAACTTCTGCTGTATGGTGAGGCAGTCAAGACCTAAAAACACAGGATAAGTGTCTTTTTCTCTTCCTTTCCTCAGACAGCTATGGATGGTAAACTAACTTAAAGAACCATATTTTTGCTGTAGCTATTAAGTGCATTAACCAAGCACACACAAATAAGGCAAAACACCAGTGAATGACAGATTTTTCTGGGTTTTACTACCATCTCACAATGTCAGGTCTGAACTGTCAGACTATGCACAAGCCACAAGTTTCTGCACATAAAGGTGCTAACACTTGAAAGAATCTAAAAGTAGAAATTTTAGTGACTAAATATATATTGAATACAAAGTTAAAACTGTTACTGCTGTCACATGCCACTCCAGAATACTGAACTCAGTAAAACTCAATTTAGAAAAAGAAGGAGCATACTCAAGGAATCATTATTGTGATGCCTTCAGCTAACACCTGTGCCCGTTCCACCTTCACATTACACACAGCTGATAGCTATATAGCTATATGTTCTACAGAATAAAAGAATGGGTCTTCTTCAGACAAAATCCTTCTACATTCATTCCTGTCTTATACTGTCACTCACTAAACTAAACTCATTGATCGTGGTTTTCCTGACAGACTTTGTGGCAAGGCATGCTGAGGTAAAAATTGTTATTTTGCAGTGTGAAATGGTACCTGGTGTTACATACACAAGACCCCTATTTCTTCAATTGCATAAAGAAATAATGAATTACACAGACCCCCTCCGAAAGCAGTCTCAAAGGACAGCAAATGAAGCCATATCACTGTCACACCAAAGAGCTGTGCCTACCATGGCACTGTCAGGTCCAGAAAGGCAGTAAGATGGTATAACTAGGCATCTGAGCTCTTTATCTTTTTGTTCTTAGAAAATGGAATTTTGCCAAATTGAATGTCTGGAGGAGATGGGATTCCATTAGACACCTTTAATTCTGAGTTGTGAAAATGTTTTCCATTGCAAAGTCATAATTTCAATTGCAAAAGTTGTTACTTTTAGAATGTCCAAAAGTACTACTTAAGCGTAAGAGCTAAAATCTGAATAAAATTTAGGTGATTTGAAATTTGCACCCCACATCTGAGAAGTCTAGAAGATGCAATGAGTACCTATAAACATTACAAAACATTGAAGTAATATTTTTGGAATATGGGGGGATGCAGGAAAAAAACCACACCCTCAGGACAACTACAACTGCCAACTCTTAGCTATATTATATAATGACTGAAGAAAGAAGCATCTGTACAATCATCTTTATGGGTCAGAATCTGTAACTAAAAACCATAGCATCAGGATCTCATTTAGTTTCCTAAGTTGGGGAATTACCATGGAGAGGAGTGGGGAGGAGGATTCAAAAGCAGGAGTCCAATTTACAGTGGCTCTAGGTGACCCCCAGACAAGCTTCCCTGTGTGGCTGGAAGTCTCATAATACAGACATTGCACTTCAGATAAGTGAAGAAGACAAGCAGAACAACATCCTCATGTCTTCAGTTCCACTCTGTGGGCTTCAAAAAACCTTAATTTTCCAGCTAACTGAAAGGAAACAGTACTCAGTTTTCCACTTTTCTAACCCCTCTTTTCAACAAATAAAAGATTTCATATTTTAGAAGACACTATTCTGTCTTTTAAATTGTAACTGCTCTTTGGAACCAGATCATGCCACTGTTGCCTCAGACACCCTGCATCACAGGGGTCAATAGGATAATTGATAATACTAAGTTTCAACTTCTGCAGGAAGGCAATTTAAATTAGGACTTTCCCACTTCTCATTCCCAGTCTTAGGCTTTCTAGCCTCAGAGCAAGCAGAACCTGTGCGTGTGCATCCACTGATAAACTAGAATCAGAAACTGATCCACTTAAAAACAAAACAAAACAAACAAAAAAACCCAACAAAACAACAAAAAAACCCAAGACCAAAAATATTTGCATAATTTTTACTAAACAGACTATTCTCTTGAGTTTATAGCCTAGCCCTCCATATCTGAAATCTGTATAATTGCTGTTTGTATTACTATTAAACCATAAACTGAAGAACAGAGCTCATCTTACAACTGTTAGACAAATTTGACAGCTTTCTTCTCTCTTTGTAAAGATGCATTACATTAAGTAAAGATCACAGTACAATACTTCAAAAGATAAGCTATCCTGTCAGAAGGCAATTCACAACACTTATTTCCAGAAAAACATGTCATACAGAAATGTAGCTTGAAACTAAAAGTATGTCTGAGCTGTATGAATTAGAAAGAAAACCAAACAGGTGAACCTAAATGTTCCTTTTCCATCCAGAGTTTGTTATTCGATCATATGCTAGCAACAAAACCATTAGCAAGGGCTACTTCTTCATTTAAGGACAAAAGCTTTTCATTTCTGATATAGCCAGGAGGAAGAAAAGTGGTCCTGCTGGAAGCATACATTTTGAATTTTAATTTCCTTTTAAAATTTTTACAATTAATGTAGGCAACTCACTGGATCCAGAATACAATACAACTTTTAATATATTGCATTATTTCTCATGACATTACTGAGTAATCATAAAGAGATTCATTAAATTTCATACTCTGATTCAGTGTTATTTTCTTTTAAGCTACATTATATAACCACATGCATGGAAGCATAAAATGTCAATGCTGCTCAGACACATCAGTAAGTATCTACACACAGAAAAACATAAATCTATAGAACAGAAGAATACCATAAGGCTAGATTTTCAGTAATCTCTGAAGCTTGAATTCCTTTGACTTTTAATAGGATTTAGGTTCACAAGCAACTTATGCTACAATATTACAAATAACCTTTCAGATACAATACATTCCAAAAAAAATATATTAGGTTAGAACCTGACAAACTCTCTCCTGTGGAAGGTATTTAGTATTATTCTTCCATCTGTTACCCAACAGTTAAAAGCAAAAAGACTTTAAAGAAGTACGGTAGACTTACATTAGTAATGTAAGCTCTTCATGTGGTTTTATAAGACTCTTTTACCCAAAACAAAGTAAAATAATAGAAAACTAGGACACACTGAACAGTAAATATGCAATAAAGAGCTACTGTTAATACTTTATTTTACTTCTTCTCCTCATAGTTTATGTAAAAACAAATTTACACTGCCAGAAACACATTAGGAAGTTCTTTTTCTGAAACCCACAATGAAACTGCAGGTATTCTATCTTACAAATCAAAATGGTACCAAAAAAAAAAAAAAAAAAAAAAGGCAAAACACATGGAGACATTACCATTAAAAGTATTCTAAATCCAGTTTTGGTCAGTTGTGTGTGCATGCATACTACTGACAAAGTAACAGAAGGTTAATGGCAAAGTGAGAACTTAACACTGGGATTATAAGAATGCACAGAGATGGGGAATATGTAGATGAAAACAGTTTTCAAAGCAGATCTTGTGCAATGTGTGCAAACTACAAACTACTAGCTAAGTCTCTTTAGTTTTGCCATTTACAGGTTAAAAAGCAATACACAGCTCCAGGGAAATGAAAATCTCATCTTCTCACAAGTGAGGGTTACCAGGAAACTTTTCTTCCTGCTCACAGAAAAGGTGTAACTGTCCCAAGTTAGACATCAGGATCCATCATCCCGTGGTGGAACATGGGAACTTCAACTGAGCACTACCAAGTACTGAGGGACTTTCAGTAACCAGTTGTTTGGAATCAGACATTCTGAACACATTTATACCTCAGTTCAAGACACAAATGTATGCTGACACACAGAAAATGAATGCAAATGAAGGGGTAAGCAACCTGTTCTTACAGCAAAGTCTTTGAACTTAAACAGCTTTAAGATGAAGGAGGGTAGGGTTACATGAGCTATTAGGAAGAAATTCTTTTAGTCAGAGCGTGGTGAGGCACTGCAACAGGCTGCCCAGAGAAGCTGTGATCACCCCGGGAAGTGTTCAAGGCTGGGTTGGATGGGGCTCTAACATGATCTAAGGGAAGGTGCCTCCTCCATGGCAGGAGGATACTGGAGGATCTTTAATGCCCCTTCCAACCCAAGGCATTCCACGATTCTGTGCAAAGACTGCTGAGACTCAGTATCAGTCCAAGGGAGGTGCCACTGGTCACCAGCTCTAAGCTGGACTTAGCACCACTGACCACAACTCTTTGAATCCAGTCATCCAACCAATCTTCCACTCAACTCTTCTCCACTTCTTCAGTCAAGCTATGTTATGTTTCCTTTGCATTTATGGAAGATCACTACTATAGAGCCCACACCTTACTGGAACTTTTACGAGCTAAGATGACAAAACAGCCTGAAACTTCACAGTCTCAGGCTATCATTCTCACAGGTCCCAAACAATACATGTATTGAATTCATTTTTTCACACAATACTTGCATATCAATCACTGTTAGGGCAAGAATTCCTATCATTACATTTCACTAGCTCAAAACAAAAATGTGTGAAGCCTTATTTGAATGTAATAACAGATAAAAAGAAACCAGTGGAGCCATCTGTAACAAGCTGGGTTTGAAGCAAATGGCACAGTTATAAGAAAACATAACAAAATAGCTGTATTGGATACGTAAGACAAATATTCTATTACAATGAAGTGTCTGCACTGTCTGTTGCCCCTTCTTGGAACAGTAGCAGTTATCCAAAAGTAAAGAAAATGGTCTGCTTTAGAGGGACACTTAGGAGAATAATATAGTTATAACCCTTCATTTAAATATGATCTTGGGTAAAATACTATGAGAAATTTTTGCTCAGTCTGCATTATTTAGACCAGTTCAGATCAACAGAGCGGTTTTGATGCACTTTCCTCAATGACCCCAGTTTGCTGCATGCTGCTCCAGTTCACTGAGAGCTTTCCAGTCATAGAAGTACTCTGATCTACCTGTCGCAAAATGCACTTCAACCCCTGGGGGCACAAAAAGGTCTGAACCAACTACTGATACCAACAACTTCAAATTACACTCATGATACAAAACATCTGGTCCAGAAGATGAGGTTCAAATATATTTTGAAGTAACCCTGGAACCACACAAAGGTAGGGACATTAACACTGCTTTTAGTAACTCATTCCTTAAATACCAAATTTAATTTTTAGTGTAAACACAGTCACAAATGCTTCTGGCACCTGTAGTGCCGCTACAGATACAGATCCAAGAAAATATGATACAGTTGGATGCAAGAGTTGCCCAATTTCTTCAAATATTTATAACAGCAGAAGAAAGTCAAATGGGTTTGACTGAATATTATGGTATGTGGACTCTAACGAAAAGGAAGAAGGTGTGGGGCGTGTACTACAAATTCCAATGACCAAACTCATGTCAGTTCATATTTATTAAAAGGGAGAAAAGACTGACAGCTAAAATACATAAGGGTGAACTTTCAGACTGATAGAGTGATTCAAAACACAACAAAGTTGTAAAGAAAAACAACTAAAACAGACCAGAAGGAAATTTAGGCTGGAAATGATGACATCTCCAGTAATCAAATGAGAGAGAATTTGGACTCACTCTGCAAACAAATACTTTGGATAAAAATCTACTAAGTTTTAAGAAGAAACCTGATGTGATTACTTGCAACAGTTGACAATTTATTCCACACAGTTCAGAAGGTCATGATGTTTCTAACTCCATGAAACAAGCATGCTACGCTGGGAAGGCTTGAATGCACACACTACAATCAATTCTGGGCTTGATTTTGGAGAGATAAACCATGGTTAAGACAGTGGTAGCTAAAAAATAGGAGGCTAACAATGAAACTAAAGATTTTCTTTTCTGTTCATTCAATCCATTATCCAAGAGCTCCTCCAGCAACAGAAGTATCACATCCTGTCTCAAATAAACACAGTTTCCTAGAAAAATACTGGAACCTACCCAAATTGAATTTATTGCAACAGTCACATTTCTCAGTTTGTCAAATTATTCTGGAAGTTCTCTCTTCTTCCTGACATCAATTTCTATAGGAACGTGCCCAGAGTTAAAGGTTCAGCTTGAAACCAGAGAAGTCATATCTCCTCAGGTCACTTTTCTCATTATGTCAGCATTCCACCTCTCTGAACTTGCCCTGTGAATTTACTGCTTTTTGGCTTACTGCAAGAGTAAGCTAAAAAGAAACATGCCGGGTAAAGCACTGGTAATTATATTGCTGTGCTTTGCTTCTCAGCTACCTTTCTGAGGAACCATTTGAATCGTACGGATAAGACAACCAAAACACTTTCTTCTCTTCAGGTTCTCTGTTAAGAGTAAATGTGCTGCCATGTTCTCCCCTCTCCTTCCCCACTGATCTCAGAGATTAAAAAAGGCTAAAGTTCAAAGCGCTGTGCTTTTTTGTTGAAGTAATTAGAATATTCTCAGTGTTTTCCTAGACCTCTTAAGCCTTCCTTAATCCTTCTCTTCCAATGAAGAATGAAATTACAATTTTCCCTAAATAGGAGACAGCTTGTTGTATATACTTTGACTGCATATAGTATCAAACATAATGGATCATCACTTCTGTTAAAAAACCTCTAACTGTACTGAAAACAATATCACACACACATACCTGTATTGAACTAAGACAAGGCTAAAAACACAAATGTATTTTCTTATCACTAAAATGTTTCTGAGGAAAGTTACTATACAACGTTTTGGAAAAAGTACCTATCATAAATCAGCACTGATATACCTTGTTCCATCTCTGCAAACACTAACGCAGTCTCAACTCTGACGTGCATTTTTACTGTAGTCTACGTGAGGATGGACAGAAGGCTAAAGTACCACAACACTGAAGGACCAATAATCTTTAACAGCTCCAAAATAAGCTACAAAGGATTATTTCCTGCATAGCCATGGGAAACAAGGACCTTAGAAAGTAATGTAGGACAATCACATAATATCAAATGAAAGGAATTTCAAAAAGACTTCTACAGAGATATGGTGGAATAAGAGGAGGTCAGGAGAGTTTAAAGAGAAGCAGAAATTGTCAATGTGTGTAACTGAAGAGACAGCACTGTGAGAGGAGAGAGGCTGGTGAAATTCTCCATTGCCAAACTGATAAATGAGTAGGTTAATTGGGGCAAGACCATTTTTAAATATAGAAGAGAAACACCTATCATATTTCAAACAAAAGGGATTACAGAAATTAAAACATGCAAGGGTAAAGGCCTGGGCAAGAATATAACATACTCTTCATATCTACAGGTTTTCCTTCATCTCCAATTAGACAAAAATACTGTATTACAACTTAGGTTATAAGAAAAAAAAAAAATATTTAGTTTTAAATCTTAGACAGAATATGACTTTCCAATATATAATAAAAAAAATCAAATCACTATAAAAATAGTCAGTAACACGTGACGCAACACTTCATGACAGAGTACCCATTAAGGTCTTTCCAACATTAGCCATCCAATGGAGTAAAGTTTGAAAGAACATACTACCTACCCTCTTTGAAACAAATCCACATTGAAGAATTTGTGGAGCTCCACGGAGAATTCTACCATAGCCTGAACTTCACTCATGTTTATGAGGATGAAGAAGTCAAAACTTTTCAGCACCTTAGTTACTGAAAACAAAGAGAAAACAAACTATTTAGAACACAAGCAGGGGTAATGCCCATCTGGTTCTAAAAAGGACAATGCTTACACACAGTTTTGCACAGCTTCCTAAATATGCAGGCCCTGATGTAAACAAGAATATAGGATGTACCAAATCCAACTCACAGTAACTTCTACCTTTCTTGTGAAGAAATCAAGTGTTATCAGAGAAGCATCACAACACATCGTCAGCATAATACAATCCTGGCACTTACTGATACCTACATACTGTAGCTGTGCTCTGGTTCTTGGCTGGAGAGGGAAAAATACTCTCTGACAAGGAGAAAAAGAGCATGGGCTGCTTCCAGCCCTTGTTGGTGCAGAATGACCATGCAGGCAGCAGGGCCTCAACTCTGGCATGAGGACAGCAACAGCTGAATTACAGTCTAGCCAAACAGTAAAGAGAAAAGTGTCTGACCAGGTCATGTAAGGCTTTAGACTGAGCCATTCCAGAGGAAGACAGGAGTTAAAGAAGTCAACACCCCTATTTTTAGTCAATTTTTTTTGTAGTAAAGTGATAATTCTCACTGTCATCTTCCCAGCCACAGACTAGCAAGTTCCTGCTAATTTATAACTGCCTGCTGATACCTAAATAAAAAACCTACAGATTTTCCTAGGTTCTGCTGGTTTTCCTTCAACACTATCAACTAGATTAATGAAACAGACTACACTTTCTGCAAACACTTGTCTTCAAACTTCCCAGTTTCTGCAAGCACTGCCTGGTTTGAGGACTAAACAAACAAAAAAACTTGAGCAGGCTGTACTTCATGCACATTAGTCAATTTTTCTGGCTCTGATGTAGAAGTGGTAGACATTGTCTGGAGCTTTAATAGATTATGGGGTTTTTTATTTCTAAAATTTCGAACATGCATTTGGGTGTTTGTGAAGTAGCAGGCAGTAAAACAGAGACTGAAACAGAGTAGGTGGCAAAAAAAGTCATGACTGCAGTAGGTATTACTCAGCTGAAAGCAAAGTTACCTTTAGGGGCACAACCTCTAGCCTACCAACTAAATTGTCTTAGAATATGAGTCAAGATTTCCCTTTCGGTAGTCACTGTAGAGGAGCTGAAAGACTTCAAGCACTGTAACACAGGTGTGGATTTTAAACTCTAAAGAAGACATTCTGACCTTGGTTTAACAGCCAATACAGGGGCTCTGAATGCACTTTACAAAAGTAAATTTTGTACGTTATTGGCATAACAGGGGACAGGGGAAGAGGAATTTTGCTGCATTAGGACAACATGAAGAACTCAGACCAACAGCCCTTACTGCAAGATGAAAACTACAGAATCTAGATGATGCTAGTAACTCAGCTTGTCTAAAAAATCTAGTCGTCATTCAAATTTCAATCAAAGGACTTTAAGAGACTAATTGAATAATGCCACAAGTTTTGCTATAGTTTGCAGTGTTAAGACTGGCAGTGACAGCCTACAGGGCCTTGCAGCAATTCCCTCTTCCACTGTTTTGTCTGTAGTATTTATGGGGATGTCCTCTGTGGTCTTTAAAGCTAGAATCAAAATGTTCTGCACTGTAATTCTCTGGGGCTGCAATACTGCATTATCATATGGGCATCACCTACCAAAATGCAAGTGTATCTTCTGCAAAAGAAACCTGACCTGCCACAGAGCAGAGATGCAGAGATCTTAGATCCCCTGTGACCCTTGGCTGCTGGGCAACAAACCCCGTCTGCTATGCATGAAACTGCCCAGTACCTCAGAAGGAAGCCACTTCAAAGAACTCAAGGAAAAGCAAAAGGATAAAGTAAGGATACCATGGGGCAATCTCACCTAGTCTGCCTCTTGATGAAATGAAATTCTCAAGAGAGGAAGACATGACAAGGCTCCTGACTTCCCAGCACACTGAGTGGTGCTAACTCCCTGAAAAGTTTACCTCCATCAAGAGAAGGGAAGACTGTTCCAGTAGTGGCTGCTGGGCCATGATCAGGGTCCCTCAAGTCCCCAGCAGGAAAACCCAGAACAATCCAGAACCAGTCCAATTAGGTAAGCTCAAAGGTCCATTTTATGAGTAAGTTAATTCAACAAAAAAAAACCCCTTGAGAGCCACATCTTGCATGACTGCCAAACGGGCTGTCCAGTGAACTTGTGGTATTCCTACTGTGTGTATGGCTCTAGCTGGGGCAACTCCCTCCCTTCCCTCTCTATCAAGCTTACTTCACACTCCCAGTCAGTCCACTAAAAATTGCCTGGCAGGCATTTTTTCCCTGCGGACTGAGCACAGGGTCCAGCAACCCCAGGCCTGCATGACACAACACTGTGCTTTTTAATCCAGTAACACAGCTCTTGCTCAACTACAAACAGCATTTGGAAAAAGCAGTGGCTATGCCTGCCTCCAGTACCAACTGCAAAACCAGTAAGAAATACTGTGGCACAGTTCACAGAACAGCATACTCAGCAAGCAGGGTTGCATGCTGCCACAGGTACCCAGCTGACTACTGAGAATTTCTTTGTTGAGCATCAGCTTGTTCCACGTGCAGCTTAGACTGGAAGGGGAACATTCCCTGCCCTGGGCTGACATAAACCACATCACTACTTTTCTGCCAAAGTCTTTCATATCACTGCAAAGGAAAACAGTTAGTACAGAACAGTTATAGTTCCACGAACTATGTAATAGAAAGTATTATACAGTGAATAAATATTTTAAACTCAACTTGGACAATTTCTTAAGCTTGTACACTAATTATACAAAAGCCAACAAAAAAACTGAACTCATGTAGAGGTATTTGTTGTACAGATTCATGTTTAGATTCAAATTTACAGCTGCACTTCATGAACTTCATCTATAACAGAAGTCCACAACTCATTTTAATACTTAATGAGTTTATTGTTTTATTTTAAAGCACATCATCAGCATTTGGAAACCAAGATATTAACTGCATTAAGAAACAAAAGAATCCTTCAGTAGGAGCTTTCTACATGAGAAATGGAGTTTGTGCTGCATACAAACCCATATCAGAAGGTTTGATAATAAATGACAATACCTTAATATACAAATTAGCACAGAGGGGTTCTAAACTTTTGGTAGCTAAACTTTTATAATCAAAACAGCATTTCAATATCCAAAAGTATTTAGAGCACTGAGACTTAACATCTGTAATAATTAAAACATCAGTTAAAGCCACTTGATCCTACACTGAGGGCCAAACCTTTCCTTTCCTTCATACTTCTGATGGTTTACTTGTTCTCCTAAGCTGGAAAATCTCCTGTATATCCTGGCTGGGCCGTGCTAGCCCCACATCACCTCATCACTTCTTCAGTTATCCAAATTAATCTTTCCTGAGGCCACAATACAAAGTGGATCACAGGATAACATATTTTAAAGGTTTGTCTGAAGGAAAGAGATGTTTCTTTTCTCCTTTTTCTAAATTGATCATTTTAGTGCTACATTACAGCACCTGCATGAGAGCACCTGAGAGTGAACTGAAAATAGAGAAACCTCCTAAATCAACTTTGTTTTCAGAAAAATGATTGTGTAACACTGCCATTAATCTAGCTATTTGCACTAGGAACTGCAAAACAACACTGAGAAACGAAACTGCAAAAAGACGTTCAAAGAATGTCTTACCTGCACTGGTAAATACTCCATTTTAGTACGTCAATCAACCAGTCTTCCAGTTCTCTGCTGTCAAAAACATACTGCTCGAACTAAAAAACAAACAAACAAATGTTTTACTAAGAGCAACATCTCTAGAATGTTTTTGTACTTATGCAGCTCAGTCTCTTTTCCTGCATTCTAGTAACAACCTTTATCGTGACCTCTCCAACAATCACACAAGAACTGCCTACCAGCATTCTCTAACTTGACCTTGGGTAGTACACTGCAGTTTTCAGCTCTCCTAAAGTGTGATATGTATTTTTACAAAACAAAGTAAAAGTTACAATTTCTCATGAAGTCAGTGCTCTGGCAAAGCTGACTCTGCTATGTCCAGCCAAACTATCTGTCTTCACCAAGAGTATCTAAGCTGCCAGAGGACTCTGGTACACCCCCAGACACCCCACAGCCTCCCCAGTCTTCAGAGAGACTCTCAGCTCACCAGCAGCAACACAGCCATGAAGAGGTGGGAGGATATTCTGGCCTGAGTCATCAAATACAGCTCAAGCCCCCACACAGCCTTACTTAGCTACCAGGGAGGAGACAACTTATAAGAGCAGCTCTGATGAGATTCTCCTGGTAAATCCTATGTCCCTTCTCACAGGAGCCAAAATTCAGGGGACAAGGAAAAGAGCCTTTGACCACAAACCCACTTTCTTAGAGCAAACACTGCAGGTAGGTCAACACCACCTAATATTGTGAAACACTCCCTGGAGCTCCTGATAAACCACTACCTTAAAACTGTTTATTAAGAATCAGTTAATCTCTCCTACCCTCTGAAACCACTAGGGTACTTTAAAAAATACAATAAAAAAATGCAAAATCTCTTTTATTATCTGATGAAGTTTAGATTTCAAAAACAGAGAAAAGAGAACACTTAGTTCTACCCTCCTATAGGAACTTTGCATCTTTCTATATGTATATTTTAGAGAATAAAAACACAAAATCTATCACAGCTTGTGCAGGCAAGCTATGAAACTAAACTGCTTTTGCCTTAGCTTCAGAGGGAAGAAAACAGAAAAAGTGGAACATAAAAAGATCATTATCTGGATTTTTTTAAAACAAATTTCACTTGTGCATGTCATGTTGGTATTACATCTTTGATACCCCATATTTTCCATAATAACTCAGTAAAATCCTGATGCCATGATGCCACATAAAAATGGCACCAACATTTATTACATTTGTTTAACAATGCATTACAGCCTATGTCATACCAGTTCTCTTTAAGGAGGACTGAGTTCTTTTTTTTTAAAGAGAGAGAAAAAACACACAACTGAATTTTTCTAGCCTTAGATTTAGTATTTTATATTCAGAGGAAATCAAAAATAAAACTAAAGAATTTACAAATGAAAACAAAACAAAGTATTTATTTTTCTCCTGTCTTTTTCTAGCTGTTCATTTAACATTCAAGTAGTATTTTTTTTCAAAGTTGCTGTAGGAGCCTTGTACACCTCCATCCCTGAGCGTTTTTTACCAGCCCTCTTCTCCCGTATGCTCAGAGATCCAGCACCTGCCAACACAAATTCAGCCACCATCTATCTCTGTGCTGATGACTCACAGGTTTGTCCCCCCACCTGAGAACTGCCTTCAATTCCAATTTTAGCTGCTTCTTGGACACTGCCTTCAGCTGAAACTTAGTGTGGTGAAAACAAAGTTCTTGACCTGACCTGCAAGGCTGTTCTTAATGCCTACTTTCAGAGTGTGCACACTGGCACAATCTGGCTGGAAACCTAGACACTGTTTTTCATTGCGTTTTCTCTGGGTTCTCATAGACTTTGGCAAGACTGTACGGAAGATGTGCCAATTTTTTCTGCATGCAATTACAAATATGTCCCATCTATCCATACAGCCAAAATTTATCCAAGCTAATATCCTTTTCTTTTAATTACTGTGAGGCTGAGAAAGCATAATTCACTGCATGTATTAGTTCAGCATGGTGCTGCAAAGAATCAGTCTGTTATTTTGATCATTTCACCTCTCTCTCTGCATTCCCTGCAGAGAGCCTGGACTACTGCAGGCGTAACTCCCCTGTCCTTTGAAATCCTTTCACAGCTGTGCAGCACTCGATGTCAGTGTTCTGGTTGAGACTAGAGCTTCCCAGCACTAGAAATAAACCCTGCTTCTCCATAATTAAAAAGGTGAGGGTGAAGAAAAGAAATGGTAGTTGAATTTTGTATTGCATAATCATCATGTCGTAAAACAAGCAAGCAAACAAACAAAACCCTCACGCGGATATATCTAGAATACCTTATTCAGTTCATAATCTCCATTTTAAAAAGAAAAGATCATCACCACTAGAAAAATACTTCAGAACAGACTGTTTTACATCAGTATTTCCTAATTAATTTTTTTAAAGCTTCACAGTTATAATAATTATGTGAAGTAAATAACTATACATATAGTAAAACAACGACCTAATTTTCATGGGCTCAGCGCAAAACTCAACTATTACAATTTTCTTCAGGCCTGGTTCTCTAAGCCTAGACTACTTCCCAGCCAGCCACAAGGTTTGATTCCAACAAAGCTAATGCAAGATACCGATGACATTTTAATGGGCTAGATAAACAACCAACTTAATCAGATATTAAAATTCAAGTTTTCATACTTTTTGCTTTAAATTTAGCACCAATATCTCATCCCCTATGCAGCATACTGATAAAAACAACATACTCACTACTTAGAGCTGACAACTTGATTATTCCCACTGAGCACAGAAGTCATTAAGATGTTGCATTTATTTCTTTTCTTCTCCCCTATTAATAGATCATACATGTGATACAATAATTCATCTTGAACACTTATTAGGCTTATTCCCTTCTATCCTAGCATTGGTCTTTGTCTGTTTGACAAATGACATGTTATTTCTAAGCTTCCTCATTAAAAAGTTTAACAGGAAAAGTTCTGAGAGCACAGTTAAAAGCTCTCTTTTTTATCAGTGTGCTCTTCTCTCTCCACCACAAAAATCCCTGCTGCAAAACAGACCCCATGCTTACAGATTTCTGTATTTTTCCTCTCAGCACTGACATTAACTTTTTCTCTCTTCAGCCACCAATTTACACTAAACAAAAACTGCATCATCTCTGAGTTCCCTTCTCTTTCTCATTAAAATGAATTGAGGAATGGTTTCAATGGTAATTTGCATGGAGAAATGGAAACAGAACATGAACAAACCAAACTGAATGTTTTATTTGCCTTTTACAAAGACCTCTCATACACATAAACCCCACATTTTAAAAATTATTAAAGAGGTATGAAATAACTGGCACAAATGTGACTGCTTTTGAGTCAGAAACAGCTAAAATGGAGCATTTTGATGATAAGCAATAGCAGTTCAGAATATGTGCTACTACATTATGCCAGCCACCTTGTTCCACTTTGATCCCACACACAGGCTGAGAGAAAAAAATGAACTTCCACACACTCAGGCCAAGAACCAAGGAGAGTGGACCATGCAAATCAGGAGTAAAGCTGAGCTACCTAAACAACAATGGTGAAAATAAATACCTCTAGCTACAGCAGCAGTAATATAGCTAGAAATACATCTGCAAATGTAGAAATAGATCAGTGAATTAATTACTTGTTTTGCTTATCATTTTCCATTAATGAACTCACTATCTTCTTCTAACCTATTCAGAATAGAAATAGGAACCTATTCCTATTACAGGGGAAAAAGCAAAATGAAGTACTTATACTAAACAATTCAAGTCTGTTGGAACTTTACATAAAAAGCATATAAGGATCTTACTGTAAATGGAAAAAAACCCCAGTAAATTGCAGGCTGTAATATTTTGGCTTTAAAAACCCAAATTGCATAGCCTAATAGATTCACCTTCTTATAAACGACTGAATTTATGAAAGATGTATCACATAAGAATTAATAAAATAGGAGAGGGAAGCTTACTAAAATAATTTGATTCTGTCCAATCGAATAGATTCTTCATAAAACATTAAGAGTCTAAGTGTACTTAAAACATACTTCATTTTCCTACTTACACAAAGGAAGAAAGCTCTCTCTCTTTGAATTCTATGCCCCAAGAATGTCATTAAATGAAAAATAAATTTCATATGGATGGATGAATTTGGCATTAAAATGTCGGCAATGACTGTTAATGTCATTACTCTGCCATATTTTATGAATCAAAAGTCTCCAAAAGAAATTTGCAACTTCTCTCCCACCACAAGCAAACTTGTTTTAAAAAAACCAAGCCTTTCAAGAGAAATGAAAAATAAATCTAAAGGTATAAGAACAGTAAATTATTTTTAATAGGTAATAATTCTGTATTATTGTCCTCTGTAAATTAACCAGCACAATTTACAGTGTTGAGTCATTGTTCCAATACCACTCTGAGGTCATTCTTTGACAAGACAGTAAATAAAGTTTAGATTTGACAGGTTGATTTTTTATCGGAAGGCTTTATGCCAAATAGTTCCTGTATTTCCTCCCACAGTAGGCATTAAGTTAGCGCAAATGATATATTGTATACTCTTATTAACTTAAGAAATGTGATAGCTTGGCTGCCTGATCGAAGCTACATTAGGGGATGATCTGATAGTAAATCTGATCCAGGATCAGTGGTCACAAAACCACTTCCTTGGTAGTTCCTACAGTAATAGCATTGGTGGTGATAGGCTGGATCAGCCAACACAGAATAACAGTGACTGACAGGACTTTCTTACAAATACAGGCTCTGTCAGAAATACAGAGGAGTACTGTATCAAAAACTATTTTATTTTTCAACACCTAATGTTAATAACCCAATATAAAGGCTGCTGATTTGGGGATGGCTACTACATCTTTAAAAACATAATCCTTGACTTCACTTTTGTCATAGAATCACAGAATCATTAAATATGGAGAAGGCCTCTAAAATCATCAGGTTCAACCTTTAACCTACTACTGCTATCTCCACCATTATACCATGTCCTTAAGTGCCAGCTCCACACTTCTTTAAACACTTTCAGGGATGGTGATCTCACCACTGCCCTAAGGCACCCTTTTTCAGTGTTTGACAACCCCTTCAGTGAAGAAATTTTCCAATCTAAACTTTCCCTGACACAATTTAAAGCCATTTCCTCTCGTTCTATCACCTATTACTTGGGAGAAGAGACCAACCCCCAGGGAGTTGTAGAGTAATAATGTCTTCCCTGAGCCTTCTTTTCTCCAGGATAAACACCCCCAGCTCCCCACAGGACTTGTGCTCCAGACCCTTCACCAGCTCCATTGCCCTCCTCTGGACTGCTCCAGCCCCTCAATGTTTCTGTTGTAGTGAGGGGACCAGAACTGGACTCAGGATTCGAGATGCAGCCTCACCAGTGCCAAGTACAGAGCGATAATCACTGCCCTGGCCCTGCTGGCCACACTGTTGCTGATTTCCTTGTGGTTTGGCTTCCAGTCTCCTACCACTCTAACAAAACAAACTGAGGTAAGCATTATAACAGATAAATGTAGGTTAAAAGTTTAATTATCTGATCTTCAGCACAAAAAAACCCCAAACCTAAAAACTGGAAATATAAAACATTGTTTTTAACTTCTCATAACGTCTGCCCATGGCCTTTATTGAATACCTACTTGAGAAAAGTCATATATTCTTATTTTGATCTTCCTTTGTTAATGATTTTCTGACACTCTACAAGACTCTCTTCAACTGACTCCTCTTTTTAAGACCTTGTCTATAACATTTCTGCTACACAAAACATGCATTAATTTTACAGTCAAATCCATATTGTTCTAGTACACAGTGCAATTAAGTTCTGGTTGAATGATACAAGTGCAAAGTTGAAGGACAATTTAGCAGACTGCCACTGCAAGCAATGACCTAACAAGGTCATAAAAAGTATTTCAGAATGTTCATTAAAGCTTTTCAAAAAGATATTGTACCAAACAAACACCTACATGTCAATTTGACCTATGGCTTTAAGCTCTCTTGATGTTCACTTATCTTCATACTGACCAAGTGAGGAAGACATACTTTTCTCTGCAACCTCAGGTGGTACCTGCAGCAGCTTGTCTTGTACACCTCCAAATCTAAGAGCACTAAGCTGAAACTGAAACTTATTTAAACTTTGAAGTTCACTTAGCTACTACCCAAACCAGTGAAGCACAAGATTTTAACACTGTCCTTAATGTTCCACATTTTTTCTAGCACTGAAGCCTGGGGTAAACCAGATCTGAACTAAAACAAAACAAACAAAACCAAACAAAACCCACACCCAAGCAAACAAACAAAATAACAACAAAATCCAACCAAAAACCCCACACACAAAATCAACCAACCCACACTCCCTACTCCCAAGAAAAAAAAAATTATCACTCCCTGCTCTTTTTAGCTGTTTAGAAGAGAAGGAACTAAACACAGTATGCAGAGCACTCTGTGTGCTTTCTTATTGACAAATGCTCAGGCAAAGAAGTCTTTGAAGAAACAAGTGTCAAGTAAAGATAACACTGATCAGCACTGGTGGACAGCTGTGATGGTAGCTTGAACAAACTGAGCAGATCTTAGCATGCACACTATAAGAAGACTGCAAGTCAGTAAGCACCCTGACAAAACAGCACCTTATATATCAGTAGCAGAGTCTTTAAATTATATCCTTTTGCTACCCTTGCAGACTTGCTTGCACCCACGCCACAAACAGCCATCTCTGCAATTGTGCTGGCAATTGTGGGAGCCAAAAAGCCCTACAGCACCAAACCAAACCTTTTCAGCTATTTTGGAGGTTACTTTGTAAGTTATTGGTGGTTGGGGTGGGGGGTGTTTGGTTAGTTTTTGCATTTTTAATTTAAACAGCAACATTTTGCTGATTTAAATACAGCATGGTTCTACAAACAGCTGCATTCTGATCTATATCACAGAATGCCTATATACATCTAACCCTGAAGAGGTGAGTGAGGGCATAGCAAGAATTTAAGCCAACTTTGTGAAACTACATGAAGACTTCCACACTAGAAACAGCTTCAGAAGTTTCTGCCTCAGGTGCTCATTCATATCTTCACAGCATCAGTACATCGCCCCCTCAACACTGCCAACACAGTGCTCGTGGGACAGCATTTTAAAATTAATTAGTTACCATTTTAGAATAATCTATTTTTGCAGGGCTTGATCAGATCACTTCCTTATCCGGTTTCAAAGCACAGCTCCACAAATAGCAGTGCCATCGAGCACAGGGAAGGGAAGCGCGCAGCAGCACAACACAGCAGTTCCCTGGCCAGTTGTCCCCTCAGCCTTGGCACAGCAAAGCAGAGAGGTCTCAGTAGCAGGGTGAACAAAACTGCCCCTTCTTACAGCCATTCCTGAGGCAATATTTTCACCCTCCACTCCTTCCTTTGATTCAACTCAAACACTGGGCAGTAATGCCCTACCCCTGCGCCACTTCTTCCACGGAAGGACACAACCCCAGAGCCCAAGCAGCAGTGCAGTCTAACCTCCTCTCTGCCCCACAGGACAAGTTCTGCTCTCTTTTCACAGGCCTGGTTTCCCAGGGAGGAACCCTCCTTGGCACCCCAGACCATTTCCTTCTAGAAGGAGGCATGGAAGGATTGAAAGCCAAGCAGCTTCCAGCAGCTTTGTCCCAACAGGCCCAGAAACACGCTCTGCCTGCAGAGTAACTGACTGACACATCTGGCCTCAGGAGACAGGCACAATTGTTGCTGGAGAAGGGCTCTTCTGCTCCCTGTCACGGAGCAAGAGAGCAACAGGGCTGCCCTAGCCAACACAGCCTGCTCCACCTGAGCTCCACAGGCTGCAGCCCTTCCTTAGAGCACTGGCATTGCTCCTCCTCCACTACAGTGCCAGAATATCTTATAAAGGAGTCCCTATTAAACATACAAGCACAGCAGCATTAACAAATTCAGTTTCAAGATTTGCTTTTGTTTACGTTGCAGCTTGAAGACTTCATGCTCCTCTTACCTCCTGCTCCCCACATGGCATTTCAGTAACAGAACAATGTTGACGTGTGAGAAGCTGCTAAAAACACTGACACAAACCTAAAATGGCAAGACTCTGTTTCCAAAATAACACATTGGAAACAAAACAATTCTAATGATCACCTTTAGTAACTTCAATGGGTAGACTTGAAGGGTTACATCAAAACGAATCAGAAAACTGTTTTCTGAATTAGCTTGAACCATCACCAATGCTACTTAATTTTTGACAGTGTTTTGTGCAGAACAGTTTTTGTTCACTCCTCCTACCATTTACTTGTCATGTTTAGTTAGAAATTCTTGTACTAGTGTTTTGTAATCATTAAATTCCTTACATGCTGCTTTCAAATTTGCTACAACTAGAACAAGTAAAACCACCTTTTAAATATAGCATAAACATTCAGGGAAAAAAAGGCCCAACAACTAGGAACCAAACTCATCAGAGGCTTTCCCTACCCTGCTGATAGCATGGCTGATTGGTTTTCAAAAAGATTGTTGTTCCTTCCCCTCCTACCTGAGAAGGGCAAACTATACTGACTGGCCATGAAAAGTCATCATTCTAGCTAAACTCCATCAGCTTTTACACATTTATATCAAAAGGCAGGCAACACCTCAGTTAGAGCTTCTAGCCACAGACTCAAATTCAGCTCAAACATTAATAGCATTAGCTGGCACTCAAACCAATTTCAGAGATGGACAATGCACCTTCCACAGGTTGCCTCCTAAGAACATGCAAAATAAAATTAACAGCAGGCAAAACCCAATGGCTCAGAGCTTCAAGGGCCTTCCCAGCAACAAGGGCCTTCACTAGGAAAAGAAGTCCAGCCTGACAGAATGGCCACAAACGTGGAGATCTGAGTCCTGACATCCACATTCAGATTTAGTATTGACCTCATTCATGACAAGGTGTTTTCCTCTAAGCTGTTTCACATGTGAAGTAGTAAAACATGTTTTCTACAGAAGACCAAATACTACAACATTTTCCTTGTAAATTTCAATAGAACGAAGACAGAAAATGTACTGCAAGCCATTCTAATACAAAAATTGAAAGGGAAACCCTATCTATTAACTTTAGAAAAAATCATCTAAAACATAAGAGAATTGAGTTTATTTTATAGCTAGAAAGCATGATAAGGCATTATCTCTCAACATCCTTTATGCAACAGGTAATGAATGACCTTTGGCATTGTCATTAACAGGGATTAATTCATGAGGTCACAGCATGTGAACAAGGTTGTGATTATAGTGAGCAGACTTGCATCTGGAAAACAAGTCAGTTTATTATTTCAAAATACCAGAGGTCAAGTGAAAAGCTTCCTGCAAAATTAACTGTTGAATGCTACAGATTTCTTTTTAATTTGGGGGTATGATGTGTACAAGTTTGTGATTTATTTAACAAACAAGATTCAGCAAACCACATGCATACACATATGTACGTATATATATGTATTATTCTATAGTATTAGAGCTAAGAAATTTTTAATCTTTCACTAGAAAGCTAAATATAGCAAAATCTGTATGTTTTCCCTTTCTTCTGATACAACTCAGAAATGTGGACATTTTTATTTATTTTTAGTAAGAAATATTGGTAAGTGAAACTTTGTATCTTGTTTCCAACAAAATTGCTTGCACAATATAAAGTTCAAAATTCTTCACAACAAAAATGTTCCCAATTTCAAAACCTCTACAGAAAACCCATTACAAAAAAAAAAAAAAGCACTGAAACCATCCAACAAAAAGTAAAATTGATGTCATTTCAATTTGCTTTAGCATTCTCAACTTTTGTTCCACTTGTAAGTTGAGCTCTGTGAGATTTGATTCTGTTCCTTATTTCTCTGTCTGTTCTTTCCAAGAACAATGCTGTCACCAATTTCCTGCTTAAAGTAAACACAATTTGCTCACCTGACTTCTTCCTGACCCGACACTATGGCAAACTTATTTCCTCCCTTTGAGATTTTTTTTCTTGTATACTCCTTGTTGTATACTCTTGTTACCACAAAGGTTCCATGCATTGTTCTTTGAGGAAGACAGTTTGTACAACAGAGTTCTACAAATATCAGCAACACCGTGTTACTAAATACCAACTGCTTTTGCTGTACATGAAAGCATAAACATTTAATTATGTTCATACTTCAACAGTAACTTATTTTTCTACAAACAATACTTAATGACGTATCAAATGAATGAATGTGTTGAAAAGGTGCTTAGCAAAATGCTGGAGAAGGCCAAAATTACCAGCTGCATAGCAGACATAAAATCACGTGTCTTGCCAAGAAGAAAACACATGGTGCTTTTATAGCAACAAAAAGTAAGGACTGCTTTGCCTAACTGTGGCAGAAATACATAGAACTAGTATTTTTTGAGAAGCATACTATGATTGTAACAAGCTCACGGGGATCAATAATGTGACTTTTGACTAGATTTAACCAATATCTCATTCCTGTTTTAAAGCAGAAGGATAATGACATATGGAATCATAGAACAGAATCATCAAAGTTGGAAAAGACCCTTAAAGACCATCAAGCCCAAATGTCAACCCAGCACTACAACTGTAACCACTGAACTGTATCGCCAGGATATAGGAACTTATAAAACTTTCGTTTTATAAGTTTTGCAAGATAAATTTTCATTAACAAAAAAGAAAAATGGCATTTTCCATGCTTGTTCATTAGGAGGAGTATTGAATGCAAGATTAAATAATTAATAATTCAAGAAACTCTGAGTTATGCTCAAAGTTAACCAAAAGAAACTCATGTGCTGGTACTCGACACAGTAATACTTATTTAGGCTATAGGTTCTCTGAGCAACAGCCTGTCAGAGGTAAGTGACATACAAAAACAGGCTGTCAAAACAAATATCCACCAGGGACAACTGCTGGTCAACACACAGGTGCTACTCATTTTTCCTGTCATGAAAACAAAGCACTAGTGAGACTGTATTTTTCCATACAGAGAAAAAGGGGAAGGGGAAAACCCACACCATAAAACTGCAACTCTTCCACCTTGATAAACGGAGACTGTCCTACAGTCTGTAGGGATTGGGAGATGGAAAAGAACAAAAACACTTTAAAACAGAAAACATGAAGTACGAGATGAAACAGTTACCAAGCAAGGATGAGAAACATCAGTCTTTATCAGAATAACAACCTCACATACTGAAACAAGGTCAACAGTAACAAGAATTCCCAACCCTTGATTGTTGGTTCTCACACTGAGGTCCATCTTTGGTACTGATTTGGTACAAACTTTCAAATTTGTTCAGGACAGCAAGCAGGCCAAGAGAGAGACACAGGCATCAGTACTCTCAGCATTACATTAATAAACATTTGGGTACCTGCCTCCTAGGGTTGTGTAGGCAACCAGGTTCTCTTCAAGGAAAAAACAGTTCAAGAGTCAGAGCTCATAAAGGGCTCCCATACCTTTACCTGCAGTAGTTCAAAACCTTGCTGCTCAGAGTAATCTGTCTCACTCCTTTGCCATGATTTGCTTTCCTATGCACCTCCCCAGCCAGACAGATGGTTGTGGCATCCATATCCCACTCTAATGACTTCCAGCAAGTGAAGCTCGCACCAAAACACCATATTGTAACCTGGTGAGAATGAGATACTGATAGAAACATCCTGTCAAAGAGTGTTTATCATAGCTCAAAACCACAACCAAGTCCACTAGAACTTGGCAGTGGACTTTCTCAGCAGATAACTGACTAGCAAAGTCAACAAGGAACGGCAGAGTGAGCAATAGATCTCAATTTTCACATCTCTCCCTGCTTAGGAACGGAATTCACTAATTCTATAGTTGTGAGAAAAAAGCACCAGAGACAGTCCTGGAAGTGAGCTTTGAAACCCATGTGCTGCCAAGGGAAATGTTAAAACCACAATACTGCAGTGTCAGGTAACAGTGTCACATCCATCATTGGGGCTTCAGAAGAGATGCAAGGGCTTAGCTCTTCTGAAATCTGAACAGAGCCCAACGTGTTATTTTTGAGGTTTTACTTAACTCAAAAGTAAATTCTATTGCAATGGAATTAAATTGAAACAACAACTGTGTTGGTTTGTCTGGCACATTTTCAAAATCACAGTTTTGAAGACAGATTTCAGTTGCTGTGTGCACTTTGCTATTACTGATTAGCATTCATGCCAAACCTTATCCAGGCCAGTCACATTGACCATAATTTGAATTGAAGGTAAAAAATCAGTTTTATTAATGAAGTGCTAATTTAAGACCAAAACCAGTATTTTCACATATTGGTCAAGTCTTACCAGTTGTGTAGGATTGTATTTCACACAAGGGATATTTAAACTACTCCAAAGAATGAATTCAAATTCATATTCTCTGACTTCTATCAATTACCAAAGGAAAGCTTAAGAATTGGCTTACGTCACTTACAGGAGAAAAATGAGTGATGGGAAAAGGAAAACAAGTTGGTCCACCAAAGGAAAATACAGACTAAGATTTATAGCTGTGCTCTGACATACCAAATGCAGGTACTCAGGCTGTGACTACTTGTACAGTCATATGGAAGAGGCAGAACAAGATTACAACTCCATGCTTCATTCATTTAAAGTACTCACAAAGATACAGCCAGAGCCCAGATTATTGTTCACTTCCTACAAAATAATTCAGTTCTAATGGGCAACAAACTGTTGAACAGAATAATAAAAACTATGCTGTAGTACCTAATTTGTTCCTCCACAAATCCAGAATTCTTTCATTGTAAAAAAGCCGTAATGTTCCAGCAAAGCAGAGATTTGTTGAAGCAGGTTTAGGCTGTGCTGTTTATCCCTTAGCAAGGGCCGAGCAATTTTATCTTCACAATCAAAATGCTAAGTTGGAGTTATTTAATGGATGAAAACGTAATACATTCCCTTCTAGAGTAATACAGATTCTGCAGCATTTGCTGCTTGCTATCGGTCAAGCAAACCAAAAGGTGGTGCATGTGGATTTTACCTCAGGCTTTGCCTATTTATAAGACATTAAGCAAGTTGAAAGACACGCTTAAAAACAAAGTAAAACCCAGTAAAACAAAATAGGCATTTATGTCCATTCTACTTGATAAAATGTAAAATCTAAAACAGCAGCTTGTTTACTTTTCAGTCAGCAAAATCCTCTGCAACCAGGAGAAAGGGGAAGTGGGCTTAAACACATCAGCACAAATACCTCTGGTTATAGTACCAACATGATTGCCAATCCCCCAATTACAATTTCTAAAAATCTGTTAGGCTACGCAACTTCTCTTCCAAGCAGTATGTGTGCAACGCGTAATTATCAAACAAAGCTTTCAAATAGGTCCTCTTCGAAATTTTGCTTAAAATAATACAGGAAAGAAACATGATTTCCACCAGAGCGCTTACTGATCATGCAAATCCCGCCGAGCGCTCCCCGAGGTTAACTGAGCCCTGCCGAGATGGTGCGGATGGTAACGGGGGTGGCGAGCATCTGCTGCGGGCACGGCCCCGGCGCGCTGCCCAGGGAGCGGGCTGCTCCCGCTCGGACCGGGAGGGCGGGAGCCGCCAGTGCCGCCCTCCGCGCACCAGGAAATAGCTGGGAGTTATTCCTAACGCTCGGCCAGCAACTTTCCACACTGCACGCAGAAACCGACGTTTAAAAAAAAATAAAAAAACCATAACGCCCCCCCTGGCTCCCTCAACACCGTTTCAAAACCTGTGAGGGTCCCGTATTGCTCAGGGAAGGAAGGAGGGGAAAGGCACCATCGCCTCCAGCAGTTCCTAGTACCACGGCCGGCCCTCGGACACTTCGCGGCGGGGACGAGCGAGACACTATTTCTGACCTATTTTCGGCGCCGCCTCGCAGCGATAAACAATCAGCAGCGGCTGAAACGCTGCCCGGGCAGAAACTTCTCCGGCCCCGAGCCGCTCCCGGGGGCCACGAGCCGCCCTCGACCGGGGCTCGGGCAAGTGTCCCCTGCCCCGCGGCAGAGGCGGCCCGGCCCCCGCCCCACCTCGCCGCCCACCCGCTCGGGCTGCGGAAAGGCTCCCCGAGTTTTCCTGCCGGGGTGCGGGGTGGGGGTGGTCAGACCGACGCAAACAAGTCCCCCGCCCGCCATGCCCGCGGCCCCGGAGACAGGCCGGGCACGGAGGGGTGCCCGCCTGCCCCAGCCCTCCAGGAGGGGACGGATACGGTCCCGCCGCTGTGCCCGACCACCCTGCGCCCCATCGCCGCTCCCCGGCACCGACCTGGGACACAAAGGAGCGGCCGCCGCTGCTCGCCGATGGCCCGTGCTCCCCGCGGAGTCCAGGCCGCGGCAGCACCGGGATGGCGTAGCGCAGGCATCCGACGCCAGCGCCTGCTGCTCCCGCGACGGCCCGTGCCGCCGGCGCCCGCTCTGCGCTGGGCGGGGAGGGGAGGGGGGGGCGCCGGGAGCCGGCCGAGCGCCGCTTCCTGCTGCCCGGCGCCGAGGGGCGGTGTGTGCCGGAGCCGCCGCCGGGAGGGCTGCGCCGGCGGCTAAGCAGAGGCCGGCGGTAGCGGCCGCATCCTCGGCTCCCGCGCCGGGCTTTCCGCGCCGCCTCGCCGCGGCTCCGAGGAGGCTCCGAGCGGCTCCCGCGGCGGCCGCTGCTGGCAGGGGGAGCCCCCGCCGTCCCCGGTATCGCCCGGCCCGCACTCGTGCTCCCCCTGCCGCTCGGGCCCCTCCCGCGGCTCCGCGGGCCGGCTTGGGGCGGCCCCGAGGGGCCGGGAGAGCCCCGGGGCGGCAGGGACGCGACCCGCGCAGGGCTTAGCCCTCGCTGCTCTCCAGCCGCGGGCCGCCCTCGGCCGCGCACGCTGTGAGGCGGGGGAGGCCTGGCTGCTGCCCGGCCGCCAGCGCTGCCTTCCCGGTGCCCGCTGTCCCGCCTGGGCACGGAGCAGAGAGCGGCCCGCGGGGGAAAGGCTCCCCGGGCTGGTGGGGGCAGCGGCGGGGCGGGCCTGGGGCACCTGCCGGGGGGTGCGGGACTGCAGGTAATGAGCCTTTATGGAGAAAAAGTTCTCGTTTCTGTAGTAAGACTTCTTATCAGTACGTGATGCCAAAATAGAAGTAAATCGGTTTTAAACGGCGCTAATAAAATCGGTGGCCTTTAACATTGAGGAGGAGGCATGATGGGTACTACTATCTCATTAAGAAGTCTGACATGTAGCTTGAAAATTAGTTTGTTCAGAACTATTGCAAACAAAATGATTGTTTGTCTGAAGAAAAATCATATTCATCTTCCCCTTCGATCTGTTTGGCCTTATCTCAAAAAAAGAAATCTTGGATGTGAAGATAACTTGCGTAAAAATAGTTTTTCAGACTCCCAGTGTGGGCTTCTTTTTCAACGCCAAACCTAACCCTTTAGCTGTTTTGCGGAGAGAGGAATTGGGAAGGAGACAATTTGCTTTTAATTAAAAGGGTCTTTCAGTTCAGTCAGGTGGCAGCAATGTTACATTTGATGTTAGTATTTGCATAGAATTCTTTCAATAATTTTGTCACCAATTGATTTAGCATCCAGACATGCAAACAGAAAATTGACTGTGAAGGCAGGGAGCCAGATTTGTGCTGGTTTGGGATAAATGACAGAGAGATGAGAAGCTGATTGCCATGGAATACCAAAACCAGCTTTGTGACACATCCCTGTGAGTCCTCAGCACCTTTTGTCTCTGTGAAATCTGATTGAGATTGTTCTGCTGGCTGAAATTTACTGCAGTTTGAACTCATGGGTATTTGAAAATTTCATTGTTGTGAAAGAGATTTCAGTTCATGGGAGATTAGTGATTTAAATGAAACTTGCATCTGTTTTATCAGGAGCATGTGAGTATCTCAAGGTTTTTTAAAAAGGCAGTTTTGGAATTATCAGTGGCTGCCATTTTTTGATTTTGTCCTTGGTTATTTTGGGATAGGGTTTAGTAACTGCTTTGTCCCACAGTCAGTTCCAACAACCAAAAAAATACTGAAGTAGTTGTGCATCACTGACAAAAGGTCTCACCAGGCCTAAACACGCCTCAGACCTGCCTCAGAAATACAACAGCTTTGTACTAAAAGGTGCTCAGCAGCAGATAGTGCCTCTGGATCTCAAAAGCCAGATTTTATTGCAAATGTTCCGGTTGCTGAATAGTCCAGAAGCCAGCCTGACAATTTGGATGGGCTTTTATATATCTGCACAGATACATTCTCGTGTGGCTTGTAATTTTTTTTTGTTATTTTGTCTCTCCTTAACCTTGGCTGGACTTCTGCTATTAGGAGAATGTATCTTGCAGGTTTCTTTCCGGTTAGATGGAGGAAGCATTTCTTGGTAATTGTGTTGTCCACTGATATGAGCAGAAAACTGGCAGCTTGTTCCTATAAATGGCAGAGCTGTCATTAAAGAAATCAAATTTCCTCCCTCACAAAAATCCACTTGTGAAGATGCATCATCAATCAGCCCAGCTCCAACCTTGCCCCTCTTGCCTGAGGCAGTGTGTACTGGGGATGGGGACCACTGACATCCCATCCATATCCCATCTGCTTTCTGGTGCCTCCCTCTTTGTCCATGTGTGGAGGGGTGATCTGAAAGCCCTTCTGAAAGAAGACAACCGTGGGGAACAGCAGCTCTCTCAGTCCAAAGCTGCCTTTGTTTCCAGGAGATTTTTAAAGTGTTGTACATAAGAACTGCCAAAAAAAAAAAAGGGTGTCCTGTCAAGCCCGGATGCACTGGTAAGCATTGCTTATTGGAGGTACCTATCATGAACTTATGGACTATTTTCACTAACAACTAACATAGGGAAGCCTGGAAGTAATTTATTTCTTAGGTATGATGAAGGAGACTCTAGAAATCACTTCTGCACTTTGAGTTCTGATGAAGCTGTCTTTTCCATGTGAAATGAAATGAAATCCGTATTTCATACAGCTGGGCTGAGCATTTTTACTAGTTCAAAATTTTTATAAAAAATAGGTTATTGATTTATGGAAATGTCTGCCAGGTTCAATACATTACTAATACTGATCTGTATCCTCTAGCTTCCATCAAAGTCATGCAGAATAGGAAACAAAAGCCGTGGAGCCACCAGCAGCTGAACTGGGAGGGCTGGGAACCCAGATGCAAAGCCACATGAAATCAATTGCACAGCTTCCACTTTCAGAGCCAGCCTCTCCAGTGATAACCTGGGGCTCTTCCTGCACTGCTCCTTTGTGTAGTACAGACAAGCACACTGTGGAAATAATGTGGAAAAGGTCTAGTGAAGCCAAGTGGAACCACCAGTCTGGGAATATTCTGTGAGGCTCAATCCTGATTCCTGGAAAAAAAAAAAACCCTGGCAAGAAAGCTTGGTAACAAGTGTGCACAAGAGGTTGGTGTATCAGGAGGCCATTCAAGAAGAGTGTGGAGTAAATAAACGGTTTTTCTGAGAAGTTTATATAGGTGGACAAAGAAAAAGCTTGAATCTCAGAAAAACTACCAGAGGAGAAAACACTTGGTATAGAGTAGGATGATAAAGATTGCCAGATTTGGAATGAACACTGTATCACAGGGATGATTCGTGTATTACTGTGTCTAGGATTTAAAACTGGGTAAGTATGAGTGGAGGAATGATTCCTGTCAGAAAAGCAGATGTTGATTGTGCTTGTTTGCTGTCAAAATATGGAAAAATGCTGAATGAACGTTCAACTGATTGCTCAATAAAAACACAATTCTAGACAACTGCCAGATTTGGCTCTGTGCTCTAAATGAATATCCAGATATAGGATACACAGCACTAAGTGTGTTCATTTTTGGATAACATATTTGTGTGAAACATCCTCTGCAATGGCTTTAATCATAAAAAAACATAGAAACTAATTACATTTTGAGAACATTTTGATAACTGTGTGTTGAAAACAGTGAATGAAAAGATGCTTCTGTGTACTGCAAGGGATTGCAAAGTTCTCATTAGAATATATAATTACAAAATCATAATTAAGCTAGTATGTTACTAAAATAGAAAGCATTTCACTTACAATTTTTTTTTCTTTAAATAATTTGGTCAAAACAATCTAAAGTAGCTTCTGAACTTTATTATATAATAAATGAAGGCAATATTTATAGGATTCACAGGTTGATGAAAAGCTACTTTTCCTTATAAGACAAATAATGATAATTTTTTGGTTGTTTGGGAATTGCAAAGCAAATGGGAAATTAACAAATCGTGTACAAAGAATAAATGAGACGTGTAAAAATACAGCAATAGAATTTAAAAGGTCAGCTTCCTCTTGGCAGCAGAGGCTCTCTAAAGGCTGCTCAAGATGGGGAACTCAGTGCTGTAGCTATCTTCAGCTTGCATGGTATTAGGTTGATATAAAAATAAGGAACTGGCTTTTTTAACACACAACATGCTAACAGTGATATAGGGAAACCTTCATATCGTTACTGTGTCAGTGGCGTCGGACACAGCCACAGGAATTTCGATTTAGATGCCCTAACTTTAAATAAGGAGCCTTCGGGAAGTGTCAAAGTGGCTAGAGATGGGATTAAATGAATGGGCACAGGTTAGGTGTTGGAACTCTGCAAGTAAAGATGAGAACAGAATTAATGCAAGGAGATCAATTATTGGGAAATTGTAGCTGTAGAGGGAGAGGAGGTGATCCAAAGGTGGAAGCACATTCAAAAGGAAAAAGAGAAGCAGAGCACCCACTAAGAGACTGCAATGCAGTCTTGCAGGAAAAAAGCCCCAGGATTTAAAATACTTAATTACCTTTCTGAAGCATATAAATTACCTTTCTAAAAAAAAAAGGAAGAAACAAGGATATGGAAGAAATATAGTCCACAGGATGTTGGAACAAAGCACCAGTAGTCAGAAATGCTGAGAAAGACAGATTCTGCAGCGAAAACTGCATTTGGTTTTGCTTTTCTTTACATAAGAAGGAACTGCAAGTGTCAAGGGCATAGTATATGTGTTTTCACTTGGTATTAGTGTTCATCAAATGAAAGGCAGTAGTGGGGGGAGAAGATGTAAAGAATAATTCTGAATCCCTTGGCTAGGATTTAAGAAAGTAATCTACTTGAAGATTTGTTTAAAAACTCTAATGCCAGGGGAAGTTACAGGAAATAAATTTGCATTAATTGTCATTGCTCTTTAGCAAGTTCCCATGTATCAAACCTAAATATCTCAATGCAGTAACACTTAATAATCACATCAACAACTTTCTGGTAAGGCAGCAATACAAAGTAATCACTCTCCCCAGTGCCACAGCAGTGCTTTTTGAGCAAGTTCTCCTAGGCAGTGGTGAGAACAAAAGTGCCCTGTTTGCAGCGTGTTGGGTGAACTCTTCTTTGGGGTCTCTGAAAATGGTTTTCTCCAGGTTGTTCCCTTGTCCTATCATGGAAGGAGTGGGATCTTGTGTCTCTGGCCATGGCTACACCCCCATTGAAATTTTGCCCCTTTCTCAGTGATATCCAGGGTCTGGTGCTGCTAACACCAGGTCAAGTGTGGTCATGTGTCAAGTGATTTCTGCCTTGGGGCCTTCTGCCCTGGTTGTTGGAAGGACATTGTATAGCCCAGCAGATCAGACCTTAATGCTAAGCATTTTCTTATACTGATATCACATTGTGTTTTATCTTAGGTTTTATCTTTATCTCTATGCTCTGCATTGAGTACCATAGATCATAGAATCATAGAATTGTCAAGGTTGGAAAAAGCCTCTAAAGTCATCGAGTCCAACTGTTAACCCAGGACCGCCATGTTCACTACTAAACCATGTCCCCAGTCTACACATCTTTCAAACACTTCCAGGGATGGAGGTTCCACGACTTCTCTGGGCAGCCTGCTTCCCTGAATAGCACCATACACTGATGTTTCCACCAGAGAAGTGTTTATCATGTTGAGCTTCACAAGTTTAGGCTTACAGCTCTTCCCATTAGGTAACTTCACTTGGTAAGTGATTTCTGAATTAATTCTAATACTCTATAGAATTTATATGGAGGAAAGCACAGTACTTGAAGTATAAAGTGGCTGGGATGGAGCAAGACCACTGCATGAACTGCAGTGGGTCAGTCTGAGTGTTCAAGTCAAATGCCCCACAACTTTTTTACTTGTCTTTTGGCAATATCAAGTGAGATTTCCACAATTTTATATCCAATACCAACTCCACGACATTTTGGAGTATTTTCTCTCGTGTTATTTGTCTGCATTTTTCAGAGGTCAGGGATAGTTTATTTTATCTAGTTTATCTGGCGCTATGTTTTCTTTTTGCTGAATTTTTTACACAATTTGGATATAATTGCTAAGATTAATTAATATATTATTTTATTTTGCATCTGAAATACAAATGACAATTGTTGAGACCAAACCTATAAACAACAGTAAAAATATTCAACTAGATGCTTTCCCCCCAGTTTCTGTGTCGCTATTTATCATTGTCTTTTGTGTACAAATCTTTTGATTATGTAGTATAAGATTTACCTTTCTTTTTTAAATGAGAGTATATCCTTCTGAGAGCTGGGAAGCACAGCAATACAATAAATCCATATGGATTTATTCTACAGAATGTGACTGATGGTTCAAACGAGCACTCACTTTTCATAATAAGCTTGGAAAGAGGAGAGCAAGAGACAGAGTGGTGTGACAAGAACGAAGGAAAGAGAAGAAAAACCTTTTGGGATTCAACCCTGTTTTGCTCACTCCTATGCTCTTTTATGTTTGTCAAGGATGTAAACAGTCACATGTGCCCTGAGGCCAGAGCTTAAAGAACAAGTCCTGTACTGGTTTGTTACAGGACTGGCACAAGAGACCCCCCCACCACTGTGATTGCAATCACATTAAAAAATAAAAACTAAAAAATAATTTTAAAAAAGGCTTTGTTGACATTTGAAGGTGAATTAAAGTCTAAGTCTCATTTATTTACTCAATTTCCTGAAAATGCACCAATGATAGGGGAAATGTTTTAAAAGCTTTGTGTACCTCTTTGGTATCAGTCAACAGTGAAGTTTCTAAAGCACAGCAGTACAAAAATATGTAATATAGATAATCTCAAATCTACAATATTGTTTGTTTTGAATATGATAGCAGGAGGTTTTAATACAAACAGCTCTGTTATTTTTTATTTAAATCATTGTGTTTTGTATTTAGTTGGAATATGAAAATCACTAAGATATTCTGATGGTCTTTCACTGATTCTTTCCAAAGCTTTTGTTTACAACCTCAACTGTTAAAAAAATGCATCCTTGCAAAATTTAAATCATATTGCACAATTACACTCCTGTCAGGTCATTTGTTTAAATCTACCAGAGCTGTACTTATATTTTGGATTAAAAAAATACAGTCTTGAAAAAAAACAATTGCTTAGAACTTCTGAAATGCTGAGATTTTAAGATCCTAATGATCATAACAATTTGAAAGGTAGAAAAATGGAAATACGCAGGTGAGGTGCCACCCTGAAACAGCAAAGTCTGAAGAGACATCTTGTTTTTCTAATATCAGGCAAGCATTTGAAAAGACTCAGCAGAAATAAAGAGCTTTTGCAAAAAAATACTCTCTTTTTCAGAGTTAATAAATGAGAAATAATGTTTTGAAGGTTTCTGGCCCTTGCATAGCATTAAATGTCGTTCTAAGGTGAAAAGAAAGTTGCATCTGAGGGTGAATACTTTCATTATTACTACCGTCTGTCTGCTTCCAAATTTCACTACCCACTGAGGCCATCTCATGTCCACTGAACCAGAAAGTGTTTTAGGTTTTGATTGCCCTGGAGAAAAGTGAGAGAAGTTTGGGGGAAAATGATGATATGTCGGGGTAGGCCACCTCGTATCTCCAACAGAAGAACATTTATTTGTTTTTCTCTTCAGCTATCTCACATATGAGCTAGTTCAGGTATCTGCCAAAGTGGAAAGCTGTAATATTCTTTTTATAAAGAAGGATGAGCAAAAGCATCACAAATCTATTCAAAGGCAAAAGTCATACAAATACTGCCACCTACAAATACAGAAAGAAAAAAGGTGGTTTTCAGATTATTGTTCAATTTTATGCTATTGTATTATTTCAGCCAGTTCTGGCGCAAAATTAATTTTGCAACTCACTATAAAATGAAAGAAAGAGCCTCATCATCTACCATGTCTACTATAAAATATTTTTTCTCCTATTATTTTATTATAAGTCTTACATTGTCTGGGATTTGAAATGCTGCATTGCTGCTCTTAGACTTATAAAAACAGGCTGGAAAACATGAGACCCAGGAGCTGAGACAGCTAAAAAGCAAATGAAACTTATGCATTAATTCATTTTTTTTAAACTGCCAGAAGTTTTGGATTATTGAAGTGGTACTATGGAAAAAATAGTATATTTTTTCAGGTAAACAAAAGAGTTCCAATCAGGATTATGGCTTTTACTACGGTCTGGTCAAGACAGTAAAAGTAATTTGTTTTCTGCCTGTTTGTGGTTGTCTGGACATTGAGTCTAAGCATATCTTTATATTTTCATCGTCACAGGAGGAGCTGAAATGGGCAATACCTTTGCTCCACCCATCCCACTCTCAGAACAACAGAGGCAGAAGCAGGTGTCTGTCTTTACTGCTGGTACAAATCCAAAGCAAGCTGCCATTAACATCTCAGAGAACAGTCTGCATTAACAGAGCTTTTCCCAAATGCCTGCGAAGATACTTTAGCATTGTGTGCACAAAACAGACACTGAAGGAGCTTATCCTGTCACTGCTAAATCAAATTTACTGTTGCTAAAGTCAGATCCAAACAGTGTTTTACACAAGTTGTTGCACATCCATCCTGTGCATTGGTATAGGGAGCCAGGAGTAATACCATGCAACTTAGCTGGAAAATGGCCCTGAGATACAACTTTGGACCACAGCAAGAAAGAAAACGTTTTTAACTCCTCAGATTGCAACACTGTCCATTATTAGGTCTACACACTGAGGGGCTTATGATAGTGTTGAGATTGCTAGACACGAGTGCAAGGATTGGGTAAAGAAGATGCAAAGTATGAAATGATCAATAGCTACACAGGTACAGCTGAACTACTTACTGCTGTGTGGTGCAGGGAGCTGTGAGCTGGTATTGATGGGACTAATTTGCTGTGCTCTGAGTCAACATGAATGTGTCACCCTCAGGCCTGCTGCCAATATTTCTGCCTTTAGAATCCCTGTAGAGTCTCTGCAATCTGGACCAGGCCCCCGGCTGTACTGTGCTGTGAGCAAGGAGTGTCGTGTAACAATGGGCGCATGTTCAAAACTGGATGTGTGCAAAGGCACATCACAACCTCCCCTTTCATGCACCCCCCCATACTGGCTGGTTGGATCATTCTTAGTTCAAATTACCTTTGCCTCACTTTAGACAGGGAAGGATGAAAGTGAATTTGAGGGAGAGAAGGATCATTAGCATGGGGTATGATTGGTTTGCCTATATTTCTTCTGCACAAAGAATGTGAAATTTGTGCGTGGGTTTTGTCTTACAATCCCTTGCTCCTGCAGAAGTGCTCAGAGGATGTTTTTTCCGTGCTACAAGCCAGTTCTGCTCAGCCTTTATTCCTTGCACATGCTACTATTCTGCCTGCAGTGATGGGGAAACCCTTCCTTAGACCTAGCAGCAGACAGTGGTTGTATGCAACAGTATGTATCTGGTTATATGACAAGAAATGGGAAGGTTTTCCCTGCACAGCTGGGGGGCTTCCTTCCATCAGAAAGATCTTTCCTCCATTATTACATCTGAACATCACAGTATTTATGAAGTTTTAGCCTACTGAAAAGAATTTAGAACACTGCTCTTCCTTCTGGGACCCTATCCTTACATTCATACATATATTTTGAAAGATAATGTACAGATAATTAATAATCAACTTTCCAGTTGCTTTCCTGTGGAAAATAATTTTATTACAAAATTGTACTATATGCAGAAGTTGATTGTCTCAGAGATTCAGTGTGCACAATGGATTCTTTTTTTACATAAAAGTCATTACTTCTCAGTTATGGCTGTGTACTGCAAGCAAGGAATTACATTATAGTTTACAAAACCCTATTTTCCCCTATCAGGTTCACGTGCAGGATTTATTCCTTCAATGACAGTGATATTCTTCAAAGAATAAGGTCAAAATAATGTAAAGTGAGGATGTGACGTTATATGTAGCATTTTCATTTTTCACCACAGTCAGACAGCTATTTCACTCACATTGGACTCCTGCAAACATGCTGTATTTAAATACAAGGCAAGTGCACCAGTGAACTTTATAAGATCATTGAATGAATTTCAACATGTTACTGATAAGACTGGGAATTTAAATACCTACAGGTGTTCCTTTTCATCTTTGCTGAGACAGAAAATGCACCTTTGACAGTTCTAAGTATTTGGTGGCTGCAAAGCTGTTTCTTTGTTCACAAAGATCTTGTGAAGAGGAAAACATGCCCAGTATCCAAACAAGAAAGCAAACAGAGCCAGTTTGTTGTCAGTCGTCCAGGATCACATTCCAGCACGGTACTCTGAGCACCATTATGCTGCCGCTTGTCCTGCTGGCACATGTCAGGACAAGGCGTCTGCAATCAAGGCAGCAGATGGTTCTTTGGGTGCCTAAAATCAGGGTTGGCATGACACATCATTTATGATGCTGCAGAGAACAAAGTATTGGCATGCTAACAGATCTCTGGATATTGGAGGCATCCTATATTCCATTAATCCATCACACAGAACAGTAGACTCCAAGTTTCTGAAGGGTTTTTCTATTATTGTGCTTGCTAGTTTCATATCTGGTGATACATATGTGCTCAGTCCATAACCCATCCATTTAAACCCAATTAAAGACAACTGTTTGGGGAATATTTCAAGTTGTGATTATGCTGGTGAACAGCACAGCATGAGCTGCCTTGAAAACATCTGTGACTGCTGGGCCAACGATTGAATTGCCAGCACTCAATTCTTGGCCAATTCATTTAATTCTGTTTTGCCAAGCTACAGAGCAAAAGCAACATAGTTTTGAGCAGCCACAATCAAAAGTTTCAGCATTGCAGAAATTTCATGACCCCAGTGCTTCTTGTATATCATTTTCCCTGTGGTATTTCCAAAAAAAGGAGTGAAATAGGGAAGAATATACACCTTCAGTGTGCCTTCCCTGCCACATCGGCTTGAGTTGTACTGGGAGTTGTTTGCAAGTGTTAGGCTCTTTCATATTTTAATGCTCACTGTACATTGGCTGAGAGCATTCCACAGAGCAAAGAGTGATGATATCAAGGGTTAGAGAACATGCATTCTCCTAGCTGAACTGCTTATTACAGCCAAATGCAGATACAGAGTGCGGATATCAATCACTGCACTTCCATTAATGATGTGATGCTTCTGCAGAGGATCAGGCCTCTATGCTTTAAATAATCTGCAATTAGTATTAAATGACTTTTTGTATGCATTATCAGTGAAGTTCTGAGGGGGAGGCCAGTTATCAGAACCTCACTCAGATAAGCACAAAAATGTCTTCTGAGGAAGGAAGAAAGGAGCAAAGGAAGGAAGGAGGGAGAGGGAATGGGAGGAGGTTTTCTGTTACTTTCTCTTCTGAGCTGATGCCCTCTCTGAGTCCTACTGTGTAAGGTCCTCTTCACTTTGGAGTGAGGTGACCAAGAACACAAGGTTTACCAAAAAAATGAGAACAGACACCCTAATATTTATGGCCTGCAAGCATTAGCAGAGATTTCGTCCTTCTGTAACGTTTCCTCTTTCTCGCCTCTATTACCCGTTCAGTTCATTTATTGGTATCTGCTCCTTGGAAATGGACTGAGTGCTATGATTTCTTCCATGCCTATGAAAAATTTACCTCATGAATGCTATACCTCTCAGCCTCTTTATTGCCTGTTATATATGGAAATGGTGAGGAAAAAAAGCAGAAACCCTTGTATTCTTCCTGAAATACATACATACCAATTATGTTGGTAATTTCTTCAAATTACCAATACTGAGCTTTAAAAAATGCTGAGGTTTTACCAAAATAAACTATTGCTATATTAACCTCTTCCCCCATGTTTGGAACCTATAGAAGTCACTTCTTCCAGCTTTCATCTGTAACATAAAAGCCACAAAAATTATGTAGTGTGGGTAGAAGGTGGAATTGTCATGACTTCATAAGCAAAACCACCAGGTAAGACAGGAGAAAAAGATAAGAAAAGGTACTAGAAAAGATGAGAGTGAAAATGGCATTAGTTCTAGCTAGAGCAACTTGGCATTTCACAAAGTGAAATGAAATACACATACAAGTACCAGTTACTTAATTCTTCATCTCTCATGCCATGTTATCATGTGTAAATGTGCATGCACACCTAGAAGCAAGTGAGTGTATGTCGTCTGCCTCACTGCTGGCAGCCCCTCGTGGATGTGAGGTTAAGAAAGCCTCACCTCTGCTAGACTTCCCATTTGGCAGCTCCTGAAATAAATCCAAACTGCTACCAATAATAAGCTTTTCTATTACAAATTACATTTTTATTAGCATGCTTAAAAACCAGCAGTCACACGGTGGGTGCTCCAACCCTGGAAGTCTTCAAGGCCAGGTAGGATGGATTTTTTAGCAACCTGGTGCAGTGGAAGATGTCCCTGTCCACAGCAGAGAGTTGGAACTAGGTGAATGTAAAGGTCCCTTCCAACATGAACCACTTGATTAGGATTATAATGAAAGACAAGGGGGTTGAAACTAGACTATATTTAAGGTTCTTCCAACCTAAGCCAATCTGTGACTCTGTGGCTCTATATTTTATAGGATATAATTTCTAGCAATATAGTTGGCTTTTAATAAGGGTAAAGATCTTCTGATAGTTTTGTATTATTACTTGGAGGAGGGTATATTAAACTCTTATATAAAACATAAAGAAATTAATATATCCACTAAATTTCTCAGTTTTTGTTGGTTATTTTAGTTGTATTTTTTTTCTCATGGATCATGATCACAGTGTATTTTTAATTACATCTGCTATGGAGGTTAGTGTCCATTAACAGGAAAAGTTTATTTTATGCATTCAAAAAGTATATAAATGTTCAGCAACTAAAACACATTTTAAAATCCTCAAGCATCACAGTACTGGCAACAAATTTTACCTATGCTGGATAAGTTTAATCCAAGTTCTTTAAAGATAACTTTGGTGCATTGAGTACAGATGAAAAGACAGAGCAATATATTAAATTATGTATATCCTCAGTCTGTTGTAATGTACATCCTGCTGTATTTTTCTAAATAAAACCTTGGGCCTAATTTTCTGACCCTTCTCTTGGTAGAAGATGGCCAGAGAAAGCCATGCAGAAATTACTAGGTGATATACAACACTTTTGAGATACCATTCAAGTAACAAATTTGACATTTGAACTCTGACACAGTAATTAATTCTGGGATATGGCAGTTCCTGTTCTAGTTTTTCCTTTTCATTTTAATTGCTTTGTTGGTTTTTTACTTTGTTGAGTTGGGGTTTTTTTGTTTTTTTTTTTTCCTTTTGAATGAGAGATTCTACTTTGTGATTTGCAAAGCAGCAACTGGAAACATGACTCTACCCATTTTCTTATCTTATCTTGGCTTTGACTGCATTTAAATTATCGACAGTGTTCAAATAGGCTGTGGTAATGTAGCACCAGCCTCTTGCAATGGGAGAGGGATGAATGTTAATTCAGCTTGCTGAAGAAGGAGAATCAGCACATCTGTTTTCTGCTTGACATACAGTGTTCAGTATAACAACAGGAAATATTTAAATTGCAATCATTTTCTATGGTGTGTCTAAACATTACTGCAAAACAGCTCGTTAGTTCTGCACCTTTCAGCTCATGAGACGGTGTTGTGGTGAAGAGCTCTGCAATTCCGAGTTCTCTGCTTGGGCTTGGATGGCATGCACCACAGTGAAACTTGAATCCCTGATCTAGTGAGATCTTGTGGGAAGTGAGCTACCACTTTAAGAGTTGGAGGACTCTCAATTTACTTGCTTGAGACAATTTATTAATTTTTATGATTTACTACATAATACATTAGATATAATATTTTTAAGGACATGAGTCCTTAAAAATTTTATCTTTAAAAATGAGTCCTTAAAAATGTTTCTTCTCTATCATGTCCATCCATGCAGGAACAAGTAGCAGTAGGAAATTCGATGTCACAATCACTTTTCTCCCCCTAATTGCCTAGGAAATAGGAACTGTTTGCTAATATTAACCACTAAAGAGTGAAATTAATAGAATGCAGTATGTCTGTAACCTGATAGGAAATTGTTTTGGAAAATTATCTATCCATGCCCAATAATAGCTGCTCAAAGTCCACTCTGTCCTACAAAATGGAACTGTATTATTATAGAAGCACAGAATTTTTTGGGTTGGAAGAGATCTTAAAGATCTTCAAATTCCAAGCCCCCTACCGTGGGCATGGACACCTTCCTCTACACTAGGCTGCTCAAAGCCCCGTTTAATCTGGCCTTGAACACTTCAAGGGATGGGGCATCTACAACTTCTCAGGGCAACCTGTTCCAGTGCCTCCCCACTCTCACAGTGAAGATTTTCTCCCTAATACCTAATTTAAACCTACTGTCTTTCAATTTAAAGTAATTCCCCCTTGTTTTATCATTACATGTCCTTATGAAAGGTCCCTCTCTATCTCTCTTTTAGGCCCTCTTTGGGTACTGGAAGGCTTCTATAAAATCTCCTAGATCCTTGTCTTCTCCAGATCATTTTGTTGAAAATATTACCCCAAATAAGGTATTTGTTGCAACCAAATCCAGCATTGAAACTTCCTTTTTGCTGTCAGCAGGCCTGCAGACCAGTTTCTCTGTTTGCTGAACAAGCCTAGACAGGTCAAAGCAGATGCTAATTAAGATGCAGCATGGTTAGCCATCCAGTGCAGAACTCAGAGCATGTTGGGATTTGTGCTCTGCTCTTCTGTTGAGAGCCAGCTCCCACCTAGGTCTTGCACAATGTTATCAAGGTTTGTATGACCAAAGCAGTTTATGTCTGGATGGGAGCATCGTCACTGAAAGGTGTAATTTGGCCAGAGTATGACCTGCCCACACTAAATCCTGAAGACTACATAAAAGCTTACTGTGGGTATGTATCCTTTCCAAAGCCTCTGCACAAAGCATTGCCATGCTCTGCAGCAATAGCTTCCATGAGGACCTTTCATCTGCAGTGAGATGTATTAGCTTTAGTAACATGTTTGTTACTAGCACTGCACCTTTTTATTGCTCCAGACAATGCAGGGACAAACTGGTAGCCTGACTATTCAAGCAGTCAGTGCTGAACTGGAACTTCTGAGGGAAATGTGAGGAGGTCTCTTGGCAGATCAGCAGCAGCGGGAGCAAGCACAGAGGGCAGGCAGAGGGCAGGTGAATCCAAAAAGGGCATCAGCCACATCCATAGCTGGTAGCAGATTAAAAACCCCAGCTTATCAGGTCTAACTCTGTTAAATGTAAATGTAATTCTACACAGTAAATTATTAATTCCATATGCTCCCTACTTCATGTTCTTTTCTTTGCCTTAGCTAAGTTGTGTCTTATTTTAAAAAGCAAACAGACTAAAGCTAAATGTCAGAAGAGTGTTTCCATATGAGTGATACAATTATTAACAAGCAAGTAATCAAGCCATCAGATAATATACAATTCAGAGCATACCTCTGACATTTTGACTAAGAGTATAAAAAGTGCAATTAAATCAATGCCCTTCCCTAATAGAGTTCTTGCTTCAAAATTCTGCATGGCTAAGGTTAACTCATAATGATTTAATTAAAATTTTTTTAAATTACACTTCATCACTGCTATCTGTTTCTGCAGAAAATCATTAATACTTTTCACTGAAACCGGTTATCTATCACAAAGATTGTCCTATCTTTATAATACAAGTTTTAATAGAAATTTTCATGTATTATAAATTTCAGAGGCAAAATTATATAAAGGTATAACACAAAAGAGATAATATAGAGAGCCATATTAAACAAGTCTAGATGTTAAATAGTATATTTATTTTATTCTCAAGTGTATTTTATTCTCAAGTATATTTTATTCTCAAGATAAAGATAGGATTTTTTGTTTCAGGTCCATAAACACAATTTATATCTCTCCTTTATGTAGAGAAGTCACAAAATATAAACCACCGACAACTAAATGTGTTTGGTAACATGCCTTGTTTTCACCAATCACAAAGATTAAATTAAATTGCAAAACTCTTGTAACATTCATGAAATTCAGATTTCACAATTATACATTGTTTTAAAATGTCAGAATGATAATACAGTGCAAGGGATTTAAATACCCATTTCAGTTTCTCCTCTCCATATCCTCAGTTTTATTTTTCTGTCATCTGGCAGTTGAACAAATTGCAATGCTACAAAAGTACATCAGAAAAATGTGTAATTCATGTACAATTACTCTAATGCAGTATTGCTATAAGCCATGGATCTAGTTAGTCAGATGCAATCCACTGAAATCATATATCCAACTCGTTAATCTAGCATTTTAGAATGAAATTGTTCAATAAGACAGCTGATTTTGAAATGATGAGCTGGTATTTTCTTTCTCAACTAGAGTTGCACCAACTTAGTGAGATGGCTTAATCTTACTCTCTTGAGTTCCTTGATGTTTCTCAAGTGAAGTTTCTCAAGGAAATTTTATTTTAAGTCTCAGTGGACTGATGGGAATGGAAAACAATAACAGAAAAAAAATGGCTATGAGACACAGTAAGTTAAGAAAGTGAAGATATTTCATTGTTTTCCAAATGATTTAAAAACACGTCATTTCAAAATAGGTATACCTAGAAACTACAATTAAACAAAACCAAAACATGAATAAACCTGAAGCAGAGTGGAGTCTTTGCCTTCAATACTCTTTAGAACAGTTTGGTAGTGTTATAATTACTGAAATGTGATTTTCCTGTAGGAAGAATATGTTATCTGTAGATGGGTAAGTGCCGTGGCTCTTTTTACCTAACTATCTTTTTCTTCTGGCAGCTCCTGTGTGCACTATCTTAATCTACCCATCTGCCTTTTCAGAGTTTTATGTGAAAAAAACAATCACAAACTCAGACTGAGGGATCTTGTGGGACCAGGATAGGGTTATTTGTTGAAAAATATTCAGGGTCTGCATGCGTCATTTCTACCGTGGCAACAACAGAATTAATAATTGAGGCTGGTGACCAGGAAGATGTGAGTAAACATTTGAAATGGACGTGGGTTGAGGTTCATGCCAGTGATCAATGTGCTGTTCATCACACTAGGGTGCTGATACTGATGCTCAGATACTACAGTAATTACAATGCCACACACAAACCGATACAATAAACAAGGTGGGGCAGACACATTAGATCCCTTTTGATGAGTATAATTGATGTTTGCTTCTTAAAGGGAAAGGGGAAGGGGAACGTCCTTACTGAAAAAGGAAACATGGCATATTCTTTTGAAACTTCCTCTAAGAAAAGTTTAGTGAAAGAAACTGTTCACCGTTTCACTAGGTTTTTTTCCCTTGTTCTCTATTAACGTGTGTTTCAGTAAGGATGTAGATAATACAATATGAGCCTCTCATCAAAAAAGGAAATTATTTTAACTGAAGCATCACCTCGATGCTGATTCTGTGTTTGATCTCTGTGTAGATTTAGCAAATCTGGGGAAGAACTCCATTACATTAAAGGGACACACAAACTCTGAAAAAAGACTCTGAGGACCCTAAAGGGGTGTGTGTAGTTGGTATTTGGTAGCATTGGTGTGGAGGCCAGTAGGCCAAGGTAAAGGATAGGCATCTATTTGTTCTGCAGTGCTGACATAGTGCTATAGATGATACACCAGCCCAGAATGCAACTTGTAATTAAATGTCCTCCATGACTGTTTTGAATGGTTTCAGGAATCACTGCTGTATCTTTGTAGTCCAACCATAGGTAGCCTAAATCTATTTCAGCCTCTGATACGTGCTCAATTGTCGTGTTCTTTATTACGCCTGTGGGTACACAATACAGATTGTCTTCTGTTTTTCTAAGGGGAAAAAGGGATCTAAATTTAATTCAGACTGGCTATATTTCAATTATGGGCAGACTTTTTTTCAGCTGAAGCAAATCATTCTTCTTGACATGCCATCAGGGTCAGACAACTGACCTTCAGGCTTCAATGCAAGAGATATCTGTTGTATTGAGCAGCTGATTGACTAGTTATGGATTTTTTCCTTGGTTTTGTTTTTGCCAACAGCATATCTAATTTGGGTTTTAATCTTTTTATTCAATGCCCAGAGCTACCTTAGTAGTCCACTTGAAGAACTAACATATGAAACATATATATTTTATGTCTGTTGTTTGTAATTAATCATCAGTGGTTCTGATGCGTAATTATCTATTCCATTTAATCCAATATCAGTAATGGATGTATATTAAAGTTACTTCAGCCATCTGCACATTTTTTCTGCCAACTGCTATTCAGAGACCAGCTTTTGAAGGCATTTTTGAGCAGAGAAGGATGGCCATCTGCTAATCTTGACCATGCACATATTTTAAGATACATTGGTTAGATTATGTAATGGAATTGTAAATAGGAAACCTGATATAAGCATTTGAAGACTGTGTTATCAGTTTGTTGATCAATAACTACTTTAGTAATTTCTTACCATTTTCCCTTTCTAAATCCTAGAGATTTCCCGTTTCTAATTTAGATATTTTTGAAGCTTCTGAAACTGTTTACTATTCAAGGCAGGATGTTTTAGAAAGAGTACACTGTACCCTGGTAAACAGAGCAATTATTCCTCTGTTTATTATTCTAATCCCTTTCAGTTTATTACTTTCAATTTTAAAAATGCTGTATGTATTTATGGCTATGAGTATATTTTCATGCTGTTTTCATTGCTCATTTAAGTGCTAGCAACCAGTCAGCATGTAAGGAATTCACTTTGAAATCTATGTTAGATATGGTTATTCATCTTTAGACCCCACCTTCCTCCTGAGCATTGGAAGAGTCCACGTGAGTAAGGGTCTGGCTTCATAGCATATCAAAAGGGTAGTGGGAACAATCTGTAACATCCTCTACCATTTCCCTGCACTGTCTGAACATCGCAGGAAAAAACATGTCTCTTCTGTCAAATGATGCAAATTCAGTAAACTCTTTTTCTTCAAAATTATACTAATCTGACCTTTTACAATTTCTTCTTCTAACTGTGACTCCTTTTTAGTCTTGTCCTTAAAGTCTCTAACTGTTCAGGCAAGACCTACAACTTTTATTCATGGAAAACTCTTTAAAAGGAGATTTGGTGCAGCCAGTAATGGATTTCCAGCCTGCTTTATTAGTTTTTTGTTTTTACATGAAACTAATTTACTTATCTGATGTTCACTTACTGAAATCTGAACTGATTCAATTTTGAAATTGAATTTTCACTGCACTGAGTACAGTGGAGCTTTCTTCTGACTATACATTCTGATTAAATGTGGACTTTACATGGAAATATGTGGCTATTTCCACCTACTAGAAAAAGACAGAATTAAATGTATAAATAAAATTTACTTGTAACCCATTTATAAATGTAGCAAAGAATAGATAGTTATTTTTCAAATAACTGATTCATCCTGGCGGAAAGAAAAATCCAGAAAACATTCTTAAAGAAAGAAGCAAGATATTAAATAATTTTAAAATTCTCATGCAAAGTGATTCTGTATTTCTGAATTAAGTACTATGTTTTTTACATCAAAAAAACATTTCTTCCCTTTGGCCAAAACTTTTCATTAAAACATTTGACCCAAGATTTTTTTTTCTGCAGTAGTGAAAATTAATAATTAAAAAAATCTTATAGGTAACTATCACAGATACTTTAATATCTGACTTCTGAAATATCATCCAATAATCTAAGAAGTTACTCTTTATTTTTTAATGTGTCAATCAAGTGTTAGTAAAAATCCTCATATTGCAAGAGTCACAATATAATGCTAGACTCTTAATTCAGGAAAGATAGAAAAGTAGATAAAACTATGATCTCAAAACACTTTTATGTTTGCTTTATTATTTACATATAGGATGGGAATGTGAAATATTTTCCCTAATATTTGGAATTATTTTCTAACTAAATCAAACTTATCAAGCATCTAGAATTCTGTCAGCTCAAATTCCTCCCAGTATTCTGAGTTATAAGCTACAGGTGCTGCAAGAGATTTACTGTGTTTGTTTAATGTAATCACATGTCATTGTGGTTTGTCTTACTGTACACATCTCTTTTGTTAGAATCAGTGATTCAAACATAGATTTCCATGGGTGATCATGCACACAAATTTTAACTATTTATTCTTTCTATGGAAGCATTGTACTCTAATATAGTCACTTTTTTTCTTTTGTATTTTTTGGCACATAATTAAATGCTGTAGCTCTGTAATTTTTATAAAGTGGGCAAAACACCAATAAAAAAGATTTTTTAAAAAGCGCTTGAGGGTAAAGATTTGGACTGCTAATGGTACACAGTTATTTTTATTTTTCCTTTCCGGTGAGTTACAATTTCAATGTTTTCCTTTCATTGGCTTTGACTAATCTTTTTATAGTGTAGCATACATGGAGCTGCCGATACAATCTAAAACAGCATGTGACAAGTAGCAAACAGCCCAGCTAATTTTAACCTTCTCTGCCTGCATGCAAGTTTTTGTCCTTGTAGCATTAGAATTGCTCATCTGCCTGCAGCTAAGCCTAAACTGAACATTGCAGTCACGTAAACGTGTAAGAAAGCACGTTCAGTTTTTAAAGCTAAACAGAAACAGCTTGAATGGAGGCAAAAATAAACTTAATAAAGCCTTTATGGAAGCATGGTTAGGCAATAGGAATTTTCCTCCTCATTCAGTGTGTTGTTTCTCATACCAAGAACATTTAAAATAAGGTTTGATTTCTGGTGATGTTTCTTTTCCTAGTTCTGATATTCATATTTCTGTTGGTCTCTGCTCTTCAGCAGAAACATTCTGTTTTATGAGAATACTTAAAAACAGAGGTACAATGCAATGTCAAGAAAAGCAAAGATTTCCTTGGCAGTGTTGCCATGTTTTCAGAAAAATGCATTTAAAGGAAAGTCAGGAGGAGGGGAGAATAATGAATCTGAATGGTATAAAAGGGAAATGAAACAGTAAAGAAAGGACATTATTTGATGAGACATATTTATACTAGAAATTGCCTTGTAGTTGCCAATTATTCTCTGGAAGTCAAATTATGCAAGAAAATCAAGACCAAGAACACGACAAAACCACATTTCTTTAATATTAAAAAAGTCTGGACTATGAAAAATATGAGAAATCAGAGCTCAGAGCCACAGAAGAACTTTCCGTAATGCAACTTTTAATAATATTTGATGTAAGATGAACACATGATTCTAATAAATCTGTACCTGCACACTGGAATGGGATTTAGGTGGAAAGACGACTAGCAGGCAGATCCAAACAATTTTAGGTAATGAGAAGCCCCTTTTAGTCCACAAAAAATAACAATTGTAGGAGCCCCAAGAATTGTTCTGGTAAAAAGTGACATGCCCAAAGCCTTTAGGACAAATAAAAACATTGGTAGGGATTAGCTACACCTTGATTTTAATCATCCAAACTCTTCATTGGCTCCACTTTCAGCCTGTAGGTATTTATGTGGATGGTAAAAACAGAACTAAAAGAAAACAGCAAGCTAAGAAAGAGACTATCTGGACTAGGAAGACAGGTACCAAGACTGAAAAAACTCTGACAGTGCTTTTGAAGGACTTTCAGATGGGTCATGCATTAAGACAGGCAGAGGACAGACTCTTGTGAGTTACTAAGTGTGGAGTACCACAGGGGGTTGTATGAAGATCCTTAGGGTGAAAGCTAGGCACCCATGGATTCTAGCAGAAGTTAGTCTTTTAGGCAGAAAACACACTAATGCAAAGGAGGGGTTCAGATGGTACTGTTGAGTGAGTTTTCATTTAAAGCATCTAAAATCTCTTCATGTTTCAGATCTAAACCCCCATTCCTTTACTGCCCTATGCTTCATGTAGTCAATTCAAGCTTTCCAAATGGCTTATTATTTTCTAGCAGTGCCTTGGAGCCAACACAGTTGGTTCTTATAAATCAAAATTAGTATAAAATTGAAAGTACACTGTTAGGTCAATTACTTTACTTTTTTGCATACTTAAAACTACAGGGATACATTATGACTCTGATGGATCTGCTTAATTTAATACTGTGGGCTGCTTTGTTAAAACAGCAAACCAAAATCCAAACCATTTCTTCACTACCAATAGAATATCCTGGAGCTTTTAAGATAGGAGGGTTGGTTTTCTGTTTGTTTGGGGTTTTTTTGTATTCTTGAGACCACTAATGTTCCCCTCACCATGCTTAGTTTCATTGTAGTAACAGCTCAGAATAATTTCTAGAGATGGATGAAAAAGAAAGAAGCCAGTTGGTAAACCAGTTGGTTTCAGATAAACCATCCATGTGAAAGGTAACTAGTCTAATAACAGTTGAAAGTAATTTTAGGTAATATTTTGCCTATTAGGTGTGGCACTACAGCAACTTAAACTCACATCAGATTTGGGCTCTTATGTTCCTACTCTCTTCTCCCAAAGTCTTAAATAGCCTTCACCCCACACCTGCAGGGCTAGCTCCTTCCCAGGAAATAAGTGATTATGGAATGACTATTACTGAATATAAAGAAAATAGTTTTCTATTGGTTCCTTATACCACTTTATACCATTTATAGCCAATGAGTGGTTTGCCAGGGCACAGGGGCTGGGAGGAAAGCCCTGAGCAGCTGAGGCTGATGGTAAACTGGCATGAAGAAACCATGCTATCTGCTTTAGCAGTCCTCAAATTTTGCACTGTCATTTAGGACCTGCTGCAAAGGTGATCCACATTATCATCCACAAGCTGCTGAAAACCCTGGGTTCTGTAATGCCTGGTGGTGCCAAAGTAAGTGGAGTTAGTTACTCATGTATTAAAATTAAACAAGTGTCAGTTTGATCTGGCCTTACTAGGGAAATGAAGTCAGCTAAATACTGTCAACCAGACTGAAGTAAAAACAAAAAAGGAGGAGAGTTTCACTCATCTTCTTCACAGACAGAAATCTGTCACAGTATACACAACAATAATGTGTAAAATTTTCAAGTCACTTATGCCCTTTTCTCTTTTTTATCAGCTTAGAAGATGCATTCTGATTACCAAAGAAGATGTGTCCAATTTCATTTTCTTATTGGAAATAATGTGTTCAGTTTCTTTTAAAGGGTTTCATGTAACGCCCATCAAAAGAATATCTGCATTTGTCACAAAGACTTTCATGATCCAGTGGAACAAACACATAGATTTTCTGGGGAGACCCAGAGCTCGCTTCAGGCACTAAGAGTATTTAGATAATTTTCTCTGGTTACCAAATGCTGTTTGTTATTATCAACCATGTTTGGTTGATAGTCAAGTGAAAACTCAGTGATCTCCCAAAGTGTGGCATAGCTGGAAACAACCACATCAAGCACAAGAAGCATCAGAAGTAAGTGTAAGCATATGAACACTTTACATAGGGTCTTGTCCAGTAGGACAGACCAAAAGCAATCATTGTTCTAGAAAACTGTGACTCCATATCATTGTTCTAGAAAACTGTGGCTCCATATCAGCAACTTTCTGTCTTCTCTTCATTTGGAAGCTTCAAGTCAGTGGGACTCTCCTGCAAAAGAGTAGGGAAAAGGGACCCTTATGAGTGATGTATACAGCCAGCTAAGACAGAAGAACTGTCTCTAGTGGAAATTTAAAGCATCATACCAAAGGAAAACTTTTAATTTACTTTGAGCAGGTTTTGGGTCCAAAACTTGCTTAAACAGTCTGAATTACAGAAAATAATGCTAGTCACACTCAGCATTGGGTTCAGACTCTGGTTGCTACCTCCTCTATACCTCTACAGTGCTAGTGAATGGCCAGCACCAAAACTACAGCAGAATTTTACATGCTCTATACAGCACCCTAAGACCAATAGCCAGAGATTTGGGGTTATTCTTACTTTTTTATTTTGTTTAATAATTGGATTGTGTAGTGAAGAGTGTAATTTTATGGAATCCTTTATAAATTTATTTCCTGATAAATAGTTGATGAGTATAAAGATTATGTCTCTGGGGGCATTCAATCAGTGTGCAAGTCAGTCTGCAAGGTAAACTTGGCCCTTGGCATTACTGCCATAGGAAGCAGCACCATCCTAGCCAAGATGCTTCACACCATCCTCACTCTTTCAACTGGATGAGCTAATGGAGCACATCATCGTTTCTGGGATCAGCAGCTTTACTGTTCATGCATGTCCTGCACAGGCACAGCAGGATCAGCCTTCCCTGGAAATGTCTGGCTCTCTGAGCAATGTGAAACACAATGATTCCAAGGTGAAAAACAGATGAGGGTTTTCGGAAGCAAGGATTGTCCCACTTCAGAGTAGCAGCAGAGAACCAAATACCCAACATGAGCTGGTGCAGGTTGAGGGTCCAGGCACTTGGGCTTCATGTGGCATTCTGGCCATATGAGAGGCAGATGTGCCTCTCATCTGCACCACATCCTGCCCAGGTGACATGGACATGTGCCAGTCTCCCATTGTCAACCTCCTGTGAGCAACGCCAGCATAAGCCCTGCTGATCTGACCCTGGAAAGTTATGGGTATATGGCTCCTGCTTCAGTACTTGGAAGAAGGAGTATTAATCCTGCAATGAGGACAAGAAGGCTAGAAATCTACCTCATGCATCTTCAGGGAATCCAGATTCCTGCTGGACCTAATATACATGAATATTCTTCCTGAGCTTCATAGCATGAGTGCACATCCACCCTTTGCTCCCTAAAGCATACGTGCACTTTGGCATCATTTAGGATCGTGATTTCTGGAAAATAATTGTAGCATTGAGCCTTCATGTTCTTGGCTCCTCTAGGAGAATCCACACCTTGGGCTTGTGCCCCCCAGCACTGTGCATAGTGAGTGATGAGATCTGGGATGCATCAGTATGAGAAAGTGGAAAAAGATGTGGGTGAACAGATCTTACATTTTCAGTAGCCTCAATAACCATAAATACAATATGTAGCTAACACTCTAGAAATAATTGCTTCATACTTTTCTTAAGAGCACATAGGAAAAATCTTGTCCTTATTGGTCAGTCTCAGATACCCACTGCAGCTGCCAAACACATACATTTTCTTTTTTCTTTTTTGATATTTTCTTTTCAAAGATCCCATTAATACATCTGATGATAATCCATTTCTAGCTCTGTTTTATACATCTTTGATCTTTACCAAAGCACATCCAGGGGTGAAAGACTGGACTCACCAATATTCATATACTAAACAGTTTACATTTATGCTTCAAGACCTGCAACAGGAATCCAAATGAGGCATCTCTAGGCTAATTGTCAGTGACCCTCCCCTGATGCAGGCAAGGGGGATTCAGAAGGCTGACTGCTCCATCCATGTGTTTTTACCTCAGGTAGGGACTTGACTTGCAGCTACAAGCTTACATTGTGAAAGTATCTGGATTTTGTAACATTTTTCAGCCCACTTATTCTACCTATCTTTTAAAGAAATTACACCTGACTCATTCTTAAATTGCTGTCAATCTTGGGAGTGGGGTGGTTAGGTTGAAACACTTCCTTTACACCTCCAGGACTGTTGGGTTTAGGGTCAATGTGACACACCAGAGCCAAAAGCAGAATGCAAGTTTGGCCATTGGCACTTGGATGGGAGAGACAGTTTCTCTGTTGTGCTCTCATCTCAAAGGTGGAGTAATTCTGAACAGAAGCACTGAGTCACTACACATCACTTATGAAAAATTAATCCTCCCAATTTCTGTCCTTACTTAAATGCTACCTGTGTAGCTTTCACAGTGACACACCATCCTGCTGCTCAGTCTGTGAGATGTGAAGAGGTGATGAAAGGCAGAATGCATGGTTAAAGAGATTTACAGTTCTCAGAGTGAAAAACCTTCATGCCATAAACACAGACAATAAGAGAGCTGAAGGATAATTTTTGCGTTATCTCATGATTCATGTGATGTGGTTTCCATGGATTTTTCCAATCCTTGTAAGAAAAGGCTCTGAAATTTTTTTGTAAGTTTCTTCACGATTTTTTCATTTTACACGGCAGTCAAAGCAGTAAATGAGAGGATGTCACTTGTGTTTGACTTATGATGTTGTAACAAAATATAAAAATGTGCATGATTTTACCAATAAGTGACTCAATAGCTTTTATGAGCACAACTCTTGTATCTGTACTAAGGTGTATTAGAACATATTAGGTATATAAAAACACATTAGGTGTATTAGAATACAAGATGTATCAGAATAAAAGACAAGAATAAAATCAAATGGGTGACTAATGAAGATAAAAGTTAAGCAATTTGATTTTGTAATAGTCAATAAAATAGTTAAGATAACTATTGTAGAGGAGTGTTACTTGTTGGATGTCTTACCATATTTTACTTACACAGGCTGATGGCAGGTTACTTTATCTATACATCTGTACACAAAGGAAGCAGAAAAGACTCTTAGCTACTTGGTTGTAAGAAATAAATATGAGAAATCTAGGAAGAAGAAACATTTTAGATAGGTATTGTCTTTTTTTTTTTTCTTTAGAACTATTGTTATTGATGAGTCTGGAAGACAAGATATATTCTTGACTTCTGCATATCAAAGCTAATCAAAATAGCTGTTGCTAACATCTACATGTTTTATAACCAAAACTCTTGTATATAACAAGTTAATTGTTTTTGTCCAAAACTCCTGAATATGTTAAGCAGGGAATCTAGCATGACTGGGAGCCTGCTTGGTTGAAAGCAGAGCACATCACTGAGGCTCAAGTGTACATAAAGTGCTAGTGGGGCCAGGTTACATGGGAGGAGTGCAGAGGCATTGCCCAGGCATGCAGGGAAAAGCCAAAGCTCAGCTGAACTTAAACCTGGTGAGAAATGTAAAAAACACTTGCTGTAGGTACATTGTCAGCAAGACTAACTGCTGAATGGGGTGGCTGCAAAAGAACATGAAAACCATGAGTAAGTGCCTTCCTCATCTCAGTCTTTACTGAGCAGGTATTTCCCCAGACATCTCTAGGCCTCTGCAGACTGATTGAGTTTGAGGGAGAGACACACTACCGTACTAAAAGAGGATCTAGTTATGGTCTACTTAAGTCCTTTGGATGTAAAGATACCCATAGGTATCAGACTGCATGCTGAGGGAAGTGGCCAGCTGTACTGCAGAACCAGGCTCCATCAGCTTTGAAAGACAGTGATGGTTAGGGGAGTTTCCCAGCGGTGAGAAAAAGACACTTTCATAAGTAAACTAAGGAAGCTCAAGCTACAGAACAACTACAGGGCACCTGGCCCCAGATCAGTTCCTGGGAAAGTTTACAGAGCAAATGAACTTGGAAGGCATTTCCAAGTGCATGTAGGCCCAGAAAGGGACTGTGAATGGCCATGATGGATTTATGAACAACAAATCATGCCTGGTTGCCATGAGTATGTTCTGTGATGGAGTGGCTGGCCTTGTGAACAATGGGAGAGGAGCAGGTATCATTGACCTTGACTTTCACAAGATTTTTGCCACATTCTCTGATAGCATCATAACAGACAAGTTGAGGAGATTTCTTCCGGGCAGGTAGACTGTAACATGGGTGCAGAAATGAGCTCATGCTCAATGTTCACAGCAAAGCTCGTGTCAAGTTATTAATGGTTTTTCCCACAGACTGATGCTGGGGTCAAAACTGTTCAACATTGACGTCTATTGATGACTGGGATGATAGAGTGGAACACACCCTCAACAAATTGGCAGATAGCACCAAAGTGAGAGGAACAGTTTGTGTGCTGGAGGACAGGGTTGCCTTGAAGAGGAATGTTGTTAGGCTGGAGACCTCATAAAGAGAAGCCTCAAGAGGCTCACCAAAAAATTAATGCAGTGTTTTGCACCCAGGAGGTGAAAATATGGCATAACCTTGCACCTGAGACACTGACTGGTGAAAAATAGTTTTGCAGAAGGGGATCTCACTGACAAGAGGTTGAGCTGAAGTCAGAAGTTGTTAACCCATGGGATGAAGGTGTGCTGTGTGGCACCAGCCAGAGCATGGAAAGCAATTTGGGATCACATCCTTCCACTCTTTCTGAGGCTGCTTCTGGGGTGTTGTTCTATTTTACAGTTTTTACTTGGTTCAGCTTTCTTCTTTCTAATCTGTGTTAGAAGCACCAGGCGAGCCTTGAACATTGTGATTCATTTGACACACCTGCGGGAAGTTTTATGTTGGAAGTTAAAAATACAGTAACAAATACAGATTATAAGGTACTTGATATTGGGCAGGAAACAGTCCACAGAATCTGACAGCAGCTGCTCCTCTGGCTGAGGGGAAGGATGGGAAATCACTGCCTTTCCAGCACTGGCATGTATATGCTCTTTACCTCAGAAAGGCAGGCTTTCTAATGTGTTTGTTTTTTAAACATGAATTTGTTGATTAAAAATAAAAGCACTGTGAAGAAATCTGACTGGGGAATGTAGGCGTGTGGTTTGCAGAGCTGAAAGCAGCCCTGTGATGCAGCCATCCTCTCCTGGCACCGGGGAGAGCTCTCAGGGGACGGGGTGGCAGGGAAGGGGCTGCAGCCAGGGCCCGCCCCAGTGCCCCAGCCAGGAGCAGCAGGGAGCTGAGGCAGCCCCAGCCGGGCTGTGGCCAGGCCAGGGTGTGGGGCACAGCTCGGCAGGGCCATGGCCAGGCAGGGCTGTGGGGGGCTGGAGATGAGCCCTGCCACAGCATCGCTGGAGCGGGGAATGGTGGCTCCAGGGGGCTGGCATGGGGTGCTGGACAGGGACACCCAGGGAGGTGGGCAGGGACAGTCAGGCCCATTACTGCTCTCAGGACCATGACTCTTTCACTGCACCCATTTTCCATTTTTAAAAGGTTGTTGAAGTTTTTTTTCACTGGAAACTTTCTTCCTGCTGGTAACATTTTGAATGCTTTCATCTCGAAACAAGCATGGACCATCCAAAATTTTCTGCCAAGATTGTTTGTATAATTTGTCTTCTCTTTCTTGGATGAAAACCTTGTTCTTTTAAATGTTTGAGATGGTATATATCTTTTCAGATTACATCTGAAATATCTTAACACATGCTAGGTAGTAATTTTTTGGCAACCTTATTATCATTGTCTGAGTGCATATTATGAACTATATAGCAAGGTGGGGGTTTTTGTTTGTTTGTTTGCTTGTTTGTTTTAACTAAGGAAAGTAGCTATTTGTGTTATTTATCTTAATTAAGAAGTAAATTTGGCCAGCTGTCATACACAAGTCTTTGTCTTATGAAACTCAAAAAGAAATGACTCACATGACACCCACTTTTCTAACAGAAAAAAGATAATGGAAACAAGATAATGCATTTTTGAATAGATTCTTAAAAGTCAGAAACTCTTCATTAATTTAGTGAGATAAAGGGTTTTCATAAGCAATGTTATTTGGATTTATTTGAAAGACATTTTGAACAATGAAAATATAAAATTTACTCTTTTGAATACAGTTTAAATGGAGAAGGTTTATTGAAAAATTTATCCTCATAACTTCTCTTAGCTACCACTTTGATAGATATATACACAGATAATAAACAATATAAACATAATAAACTGCATCAATTTTCTGCAGTATAGCAAAGATGACCTATCTTTCCACAGTCCTTCCACATATATTTTCAGGTATTTCTGATATGTTCAAATTAAATTTTACTGAAGGGAAAAAAGAGATTAGAAGTCTAGAGCAGCCAATAAATGGATTTCTGCCCTACCATCAGCTTTTTGGCTTTTATCTCTCTTCATGTGAGACCAAGATTTTTCAGGCTCCTTCAAGAACAGATTCATTTGCAAAGCCACCAGCAGAAGCATAAACTTTCTACAGAGGGGCTAGGAAAATTAATCATTAGGACTTCTTAATGATTTTTTTTATTTTGCATTTTTTTCATTTCCAGATTCTCAAAATCTCAAATCAGTACTCTCTAAGCAAAGATTGCAAAGTCAGAGTTAATAACAATATAGTTATATAAAAACACCAATATAAAATAACAAATACCATTTTTATTTTAGCTAAAGACTGAAAAATTTAATTTTTCTTTCAGAGTAATAATGGAAATCTATTACCCAAAAATGTATTTAATCACTTAGATAGCAAGACAAAAACCTTACTAAACCTTTTTTTATTTCCAATATATTATATATTTGTGAGTGTTAAATTTTTTTACTTAAATGATTGTGTCAAGGTTTATGCATTTCTATGAATTCCATGCATTTTAAAGAGGAAAATGGGGAGCTGCCACAATAAATGCACATAGGAGGAACCTGGCTGCCTGCCAGTTTTGGTTTAAATAGCCAACAGGAATGTGGTGCTCCTGATAAGGAAAGGAACAGATGCTGAAGTCCCACGAGAATCTGGTCTACAGTGGCAGACTCCATCCTGGCACACAGGAACATCACAAGAGCAGCAACAGGCCAAGGAGGGAGTGCAGCACCCTCCAGTCTGGGAATGAGACTTCTCTCCCTTACAACTACATCAGTTTAGATTCTCTGCTGCACGGGGCATGTCTGGAAATGCTTGATTCATTAGGCAGTGCTGACAGAACACTTAGACACTTTGCACTCTCCTGAGGGCTACCAGCTCCCCAAAACACACTTCATTTCATCCCTCACTGTGTCAGGACAGCTCTCCTAAAGACACCTGGCTGTGTTCCCAGCTAACTCAGGTAGCTTAGTTAACTGTGCTTTATTTATTTGCTGTACAAAGCAGTGGAGGAATTTGCAACCAAGGCAGTGAATTCAAATAGTAACTGGTGTAGTGTGGAACATTCCATTGAATGAGCTTGTGCATCTTGACTGTGACTCATAGCCAGCACTCTTGTACATCATGCATAAATCATCTTTTCATAGTTTTGCAAAGTCACCATGCGAAGGAGAGCAAGAAAATGTGAGCAGATAGGTTTTTGCATGAATATTATCACGCCCAGAATGGACAGGGACTCTCCAGAGGCAGAGAAAGGCCAAGCTTTGCAGGAAACTGCACAGTCTGACCTTCTCACTTCTGCTTCTGCTTGTTCCCTCAGTACATGTTCCTTCTTTAGCTGGCAGCATGTTATCAGAGAGAGACATAGCAGGACAACGTACTCCTAATGGAGCTAATATATCAGGTTGTACACCAAAAAGCAGGCAGCTGGTTATGTTTTTAAGGTTTTCTTAATTTCCATAATGGAAAAGTTTTCTTTTAAAATAAACACTGGTAGTTTGATCTCATTGTGCGGCCTTTGGCATTTGCCAAGATTTTGAAGTGGCACCTCCCTTCTCCCCACCCAGGTGATTGCTGCTGTATCACTTCTTGGCAATACCTGTGCCAAGCTCTGAGCTCTGAGCTCGTCTCCTTGTCTGCATGACTCAACAGTAATTACTCTGAGTTTTGATATGGGGCTTTGGCACATGAATGAATCATGACTTAATAGATGAGCTGTCTGTTTCTTTATGGCTTTAGTGAGCCATTGTTTCCTGTTGTCCTAGATTTCTAAATGTGTCTCCTTTCACCCACACAAACCTGCCATTGCTATCAACACAACTGTCCTACTTCACATTGGTTGCTTCCTGCACACGCATGCAGCCACATCTATTCATGTGTGTGCATTTGTGCGTGATGTGGTGTGGCCTGGTAGCCTGATAGAGACAGAGGAAGTGTGGGCATGGTGGGAGAACTAAAAATGCTGGTGGTGTAGGGATGAGGAATTGTGCTCACCTCCTTCATACAATTCTCTTTGCACACCTGCTTTTCTGTGTTGCATTTTCTTAAACAGTGTCTTGCACAGAACAGTATTTTAAAGAGATAAAAAAAATGCTGATGTGAAAAGGTTTCTGTATTTATTTGCACCAATATAAAGACTGAACTGGAACATCCACATTGAGGCATTTCTAAAGTAACAGTTCAGGCCAGAAATGTCTTTTCCCTTTGGGAAACAAAGCAAAATTTATGACTTTTATAGTACACTGAAAGAGTGTTCTAGGGTTCCTGCCTCAGTTTTTCATATATTCCATATGAAATATGTCTTTCATATATTCCAATGTCATTCCATTCTCAAATGTCATTCACATATTCCAAGTGAAAGAATACTTTAGCAAGTTCAGAAAATAACAAGTGACTGCATGCAAGTATCAGATTAACAGTAAAAAAGTAGAAAATATTTATGTCCATATTGTCTCTCAAGGAGAGCAATAGACTTGAAATGTGATGCAGAAAGCCTTAGCTCGGGTGCATCCATTGTCAGTCATCCCTTGCCATATCACAGTGAAATCCTTATAAGAAAGGTCAGTGTGCTTACCCACAGAACTGCTAGCCACGTGCCACCAAGTCAGCAGCTATTGGAGACCAACAATGAGGGATTTTCCCTGGCACAGGGAGCAGTGGCCATGCCAACACAGCAGGAAGAAGGGTCCTTGGGAGAAGCTGGGACTCACTTCTCCCTTTGTCTGCTTCTGTTTTCTCAATGGCATCACCTTCAAGTGCAGTTGAAGGAGGGAAGGAGGGAAGGGAGAGCAGCTTTTACAAGGCTGTGGTCACTTGTCAGGCAGGTTAGATGTAGGATGCAGGCTCTGCCAAACACTTCTGAGGAGTCTCAGTGGTTCTCCCTAACTATAATGGCGAACTTCTAAAACATGGAAAATGTTTATGAAGGGGGTAAACAGGTGTTTCCAGATTTTGTAGGGTAAAATGTGCAGACTGTGTAGACATTTTAAGTAAAGGAGATTTAGGCAAATTTTGGACTGACACAGCAGAGTTAGGCAAGTGACTGAATATTTTTTCCAGTTTCTGGGTTCCTACAAAGATCCTCAAGAGTAAGAAAGGAGGAGAATCCCCACAGCTTGCTGTTGGAAAATATCCCATCTTTAAAAGTCTACTTCTTCATGTCTCTTCTTATTCATTAGAATCCCTTAGAATTCCCTTAGAACTTCAACTTTTCAATTCTTATTCACACGGAAGTCTTTTCTTGAGTCTAATTGCTTTTGTCATTTTCCTCTGAACTATTTTAATTTCCTGATTAAAATGCAGCCAGTCATTTTATGCAGAAAGATAGCCTTGTGTTACTGACAGTGTGCAGTTGTTGCCAACAGGTTCACTAAACAAACAAACAAAAGGTAGGTCTATAATAATTTAAATGAGAAGATGGATTTCTCTATGTAGCAGTTTTATTTCAATACACTGCCAAATAAAATGGTAGTTTACCACCATAAGGCCTGCTTAACGTTTCAGCTGCAAATTCTGTAATAATTTGGTTAGCAATTTCAAAAAACCTAGCTCCCAGACCCACTGTCTCAGAATTTATTACTCAGATTAATTGATCTCTCATTATTATGGATAAACTTAGAAATTAAACACTTAACAAACAAACTTGGGGGAAAAATATCTTCTTTGGAACATAAGTGTGCCATGAATTTTCTCATCTTACTATATAGAAAATTATCTCAGCTTCTTGGCTTAGGCAAAAACTGTAATGCCAGCTTCATTTGTTTTCTAACATCTTTGTGCTGAGTATCCGTTTTGGCTCAAGGAGATAATCCCACCCTTTCTCTGAGTGAGAAAAATGGATTAAACCTGTGGAAATCATCTATCTAAAACAGATTATGGAATATGAGCAAACATGACAACAGATCTTTCAAACCCCTTAACAGCCTGCTATGAGTGCCAGCATCAAGATTATAAATGCCAACTTCACCGAGAACAAGCTTGGTAATGGTGGGAAATGACTCCAAGTCTCTTCCAATAAACCAGCCATTTTTCAGTTTTTCCCTGTTTGCCTTGTGATTTACTCAAATATCCATCTCAGTATGAAAACAAATATGTCCCTTCACACTTTACACAGGCTCCAAAGTTCAAGCCCCCAGTCAACAGGGGACTTTTTTGTAGTGAATTCTCAGGACTTGCAATCAGCTGATAGGTAAAAGGTTGTGTTTGTCAAAAATTAGTATGCATGGCAGTGCTTGGCATGAATTTTCCCTGACCAGTTGCATAATGCCCTAAACATTTCTAAAGATGGATCTGGAGTGCCAACCAAATCTCAATTCTAAAAACAGAGAGAAATGTTCTACCAAAGGTAAGAGCAGTACCCCTCCAGTGGATGAACACTATGGTATAACAACAGTATTGTGTGATATCCCACCTTAAAGGAAAGGTCGAAAATATCAGTGCCATGAGTCATGCATGCAAAATGTCTGTATAATAAAGGAAGCCTTACAGTCAACTGAATTGGAATTTAAAAGAGAATCCAGCAAGACTCAACTGGCTGGCAATCTTCAGGACAGACCCTGTATGTATGAATATTAAACTGTGCAAAAACAGTAGTAAAAAGGACATTTGAACCTAAAACTCCTTCAATTATGTTTTTTAAAAAATAATGTTGTACTTAAAGAAAAAAAATTCAGTAGGAGAACTAGGATTATGGTAATATAGAAAGAATATAACACAACAGCAATACCAATATGTCACATTCTAAGGTTTGATGGGTGGTTTTCAGAAAAACATAATCAGAATTTCTGACATACTCTGAAGATCTTTTTACATTGTTTAAAAGTTCAGCTCCTTTATGCCTCCAATAACCTAAGAGATTAGGAGGCCCAGAATGTGTCAGTGTGTGTGTGGTTACCACCCAGGCTAAGGCTGTGCTATCTCATCACACTGATTTTAAGATTTTGTAAGTTGAGTGCAGTGCTACCAACAAAAATCCTAAATACAATTATATTCAATATAAACAAAGGGTAACTAGACATGGACTCTAGTCTGTCTTCCAGATACTTCCATGTTTTGAGTATTACAGATGTGCATATTTTGTGCATCTCAGTGTTCACAAAAAACCTCTGGAGCTGTTCACAAGTAGTATGACTTTTCCTCAAAGTACTGCAGGCCACACAAATACCTAAGACTTCAGCCTAAGACTTTCAGTTTTGAAAATTTAGTGTGGTAATGGATTCATTTTCAGACAGAAAGCATTATATATGTGCAAAGACTTTAAATATCTCTAGAAACATCTGAAAGGCAAACTGGATTGAACAGGTATCAAACTCTATTTGAGACAGCAAAGGCATTAAATGCAATCTCCCAATAACCTGCAGGGTAAGTGGAGTCTACATCATATTGTTTAATTTCTTACAAGGAATGGATGTACAAGACTTTTTGTTAATGGTTTAGTAATACACAGTCATATTTTACAGTCTAAATTTTATTACATACTTGCATCTATTATCATGTTAGTAATATTTTCTGGCATAGAGGTGTCTGCATAGTAAAACAAGCATTGCAAAGACATACTGACTTCAGAATGATACAGTACATGGATTTTATAATATTGATACACTATTTCCTTACTATATAAAGGAAGGGTCTTACTTTGAAAAAAATCTGTATTTTGTAAGATTTAAAATGAATGGAAAAAAATCAGAAGTTAGAATCAGGACTATTAAAATACAACTTATTTCTTAATTTTAAAAAATAATATATAAAAATTATAATTAGTAAATATTATTTTAAAATTATAATTAGTAAATATATACACCACCATACAGTGGTGAAGTCCTTCCCCAAACACATTTATGCATCGACTCACTCTGAAAGATTGCTTGCACAGCAAATGTACTATTCATATTACATTTTTTATTTGCTTCTGTGATGGTTCTCCTCCCCAGCTGGGACACAAATACTGACGGTCAGAAGCTACTGACTGTAAATAACTCTGAATAAAAATTTTTGATTGCACAATGTATTTTCAAAAATTTAATACCAGTTTATGATGAAAAAACCCAACATTTTGTTTGTCTTTGAAAGTCACAGTATTAAGTTTATATAAAAATGAGCACTTGGCCTCAGTTCTTGGTTTGAGTAGAGTGAAGCAAACCCATTATATGTGTTCAGTGACTTGATGGACATAGAGCAGCAATAGCTCTGATTTCTTTCTTTTGTATACATACATATAAGTATTTAGGGGAAAAAACCAATAAAGGCTAAAACTTTAGTCCTGCTGAGGACTGGAGGAGTTAGCAGGTTTCAGTAAAACTAGGATTTTATCCAAAGGATTGTTACAGCACTGAAAGCAGAATGGTCCCAGCCCTGAGATGAACTGAAACTCTAAGAACAAGTCAGGGATCTGTCTGTCCTGGGGAACTTGGGAATATTTTTGGCCTTGTGAACTCCACCCACATCTGATCCTCACGGGTCACCTCCATGTCAGAATGAGATCTCATTATTCACCACACCTTCCCTCATCTCATCCATTCTTTATGTACTCATAGAAAACCTCATTTTTCCTGAGGAAACTACACTATGAGGTCTAGAAGAACAATGGAATTCCCAATTGAGGTCCCTGCTCAGTACAACCTAAAAGCACCTTGAGGTGCACCTCCTACCTGCCTTATCCATAAAATGACCTTGCCAAAAGTTGTGCGCACAAAAGAAGAGATGAGGGCAAAACATGCTGGTCCTGTACCAAACAGGAACATCAATATGTTAGAGTATCCCAGGTTAGACTGCTGGGGCTGTGTCCTCTACCAGCCAGGCAAATAGCAGAGGCTGGGATTTCTGGCTCTATACCAGATCTGAGCATGAAATGATTTCATAAAACAAACAGTGAGTGCTGTATGAACCACATATTTTCCATGTTTTCTGGACACAGTAGAAGTAGTGACCCATTTTTCCCATGAGCTGAACTTATGATATCTGCAACAGCACGAAAACTTCAGGTAATGGTATTCTTTCATTGCATACACTTACCTAAAGTAAGTTTAATAAAACTAAACTGAAGTAAGTTTAGTGGAACAGAACAGGAATTGGTCTGTATCTGTACACTCTGAATTTGGGATTGCTTAATAACACTGTTTCGCAATACTTCTTCTCTAGCTACCAAAACTTACTTTGTAACCACAAAACCAGAGTATGACAAAACAGACTTCATAATTTACTGAATACAAACTTTGCAAGCACGTCTTATCTTGTAAAGAAATAATTAGCTTTCCTCCATAATACTAGATATTTATCAGCTGGGCTATGCATTCAGTGAAAATCTGAGAAGCTGGAGGAGGAAGCAGCTGCAGAGTATTGTGTGACAGCTGCCACAAAGGCAGCCTGAACTCTGGCTTGGGCTTTGCTATCTGCACCCTGCAGCAGCTGGCTTTTGCTCCATGGTTTCCCTTAAAATGCCCATCTACAGCTGTGCTGTATATTCTGCTGCCTGTGCTTTTTTCCTTGCTTTTTATGTTTTAAATCTGCACCCAATAAGCAATTTGAAACCCACCAGGAGTGTGGCTGTCATGCTGTGAGGCAGTGTGCAGGAGATGGAAGAGAAAAAGTGGCTGTTTTGCAACACTGAGCTCAGCCCTGGAGGAAGTGGACAGATTCAGAATTCTTATATTGGATGCCCTTTCACTAAAGCATTTGATGGTCATCTATTCACATAAGGAAAGATCTTATCCTCTTTTATTGCTTTATTTAATTTATTGCTATTGATGGGTGATTCTTTCTGAGCTGCATGGAAACTGAAATAAGGAAAGCAACAATGAAGTTTGGAGTAACACTACTAATGAATGCTGTTGGAAATTCTGCCTTCACAATTAACACACAATGTACAGATGTTCAGTGTCAATACCCACATTTTCCTTGCCCTTTTCAACATCTACTTGCATCCTCTAAATTACTTGATCACATGTTATGAAAGGCATCAACATATATTAAACAATTACCTTTTCATGTACTTAGGAGTAGATTTACTCCACATATTTAGGAGTAATACATTCTGTGATCATCTGGTGGCAAAAAGTTTCTATCTCACTCTGGTAAGCAATGAGCTGGACTTGATTCACACCTTCATCACCTTTAGCTGGAGTAGTGTCTATGACAGGAGGTTGCCTTTAGTTATCTCTAGTATAATCTTTATATTTTAAGGATTACATTGTTGAAAAACAACAGGAAGAGCATATTTCAAGTGTATTAGAAGCCACTCTGGATGGCCTTTTATCACCAAATGCCATCATCATGCAAACCACTTTAGGAAACACTCCTATTTCCTTAAATTTTTACAAACAAAATAGAGAGAGAAACCATTAGAGGAAAGGATAAATCCTACAAGCAGAGGAACTCCGTGAAAATACCCTGCTACTTCCACAATTTTCAATTCCTTTTCCATGAAGTAAATGGAAGGATTTTTCAGTTCCTGAGGCTGACTTTTTAAAAACAGAATTAGTGGACAGAGAGATAAATATATAGGAAAAAAGATGAGGAAATATGCCAGAGGAGAGGAGGGTAACAAAGAAGTAACAATGCTGAGAACAGTTGAACTGAGGTGGTTTCAGAAAATGTGAGGAAAGTGTCTGGAAAGCTTTACAGTTAGCAGTCAGCATAAATTAAAATGGAAACAGTAAAAATCAAAAATATTGAATGTCATTCACAGTGTCTGTCGTGAAGGAGACTGCTCTTTGTGTTTACTCACACATGGTTGAATTTCTCAAAGTGTGGACACTGCCTTTTTGCAATAGAAGCCCATGCCCATGGAGCACACACCTCCTCTCCCAGAGCTGGATGTGCCTGCTGGGTGGGATTGCCTGCTCCTGCCTGCACCCAGGTGTTCCCATGGCACTTTCAGGACAGGTCCAATATTGAGGCTGCAGAAAGGTTGAAATCTGGGACAGAAGGAAGGTGACAATCATGAGGACAAGGCAGTGAGGCTGTGCAGTAAGACTATGTAGAAGAGATAGAGAAAAAAAAGTAAAGTTAAAATGTGGATTAAGAAACATCTATCTCTCTTTAAGCATCTATGATCACGTGAGGCTGTGTGACACATCACAGATGTTGAGAATGTAGTTTGCAGTATAAGACAATAACCCACGAAATGCCTGTGTTTAAAGATGTGTACTTTCTGAGGACATAATTTACACATCTGCTGTATGTCAATTACTTGCTTTTGATGTATGCCAAACATCAGTGAATGTTTGAAATCACTTCTGTAGAAGCAACAAACTACCCTTACCACCTCCTTGTTTCTCATCTCTACTTAACAGGTACACAGGCTGTAGGAACTCTGGGTTGCTACAAAGGAGCTGCCCATGTCTTCTGGCAAACCTTGTGCACACAGTAACAATCAAAGTGTTTGCTTCATCCATCTAATCCTCTATCTCACGTCTCAGTCCGTAGCGTCTATTCACTGTAAGAAGCCACAATTAGACTTTATCAGCCTTACTTTACTTGACAGGAGTGGTTTTGCTTCTCAAAGACAAACATTTGATAGGCTGAGTTTTGCTTGAGGTAGGTTTTATTACAAATTTTTAAGGCGAAAGATAGTATGTGCTTTAACTGGATAGGTCAGAATTGAAATCTGTCATATTTTTACTTGTAAGTTTGTCCAAGATTTCAATAATTTTTTTCCTTGCATGCTGTAATGTGCCAGTGTATCATTCAGCAACTTGTTATTAGTTATTGCCACTTTTGCTGCGGGTTTTTTTCAGTACTATGTTTGCAAGTCACCAACAATTACTCTACAATTACTCAATTACAATATCTAAGTATCACTGTTACAAATATCCTTCCAGTAGCGGTTTTAGACTAGTGCTGATCCTCCCAGTTAGGCTTCAGACACCCATGAGGAATTTCTCCTTCTGACCTGATGACCTGAAGTCATAAACAGGCATGATGGAGAGAAGATGAGAAAACCATTTGCAATATATGAATTGAGGTATCTGTATGTGAATAAAGACGATTTAATATGAAAATAGGAAACAGTTTTATTTTTGCATGAAGAAGGATAAAAGGAAAGGACAATGGAGGGATGAGAGGGGATTAGAATGTCAGAGTGATTAATGACTTAGCAGAGATGGAAGTAGAGAAAAACAACTACAGTCTAGACTGGATGTAGAGTCTTGAAACACCTTCTAACTACTGGTGTGCAAAGCGCAAGCAAGAGCTCTTGGGGCTAAAGTAGGAAGAGGAAGTTCACTAGTGTAGAGTGAAGTGGCTGCATTTGGGATGTGTGAGAAGCTGCTTGGCTCCTCTGGCATGCTCCAACCATGGAGCCTTACCCTCCTTCACACCCTGCCTGCCCTGGAGCAGTCAGCCCAACTTTCCCACCTTTGCTTGGAATGAGCATCACAAGGGCTGCAGGCTGAAATGCTGAGGTTTAGATGCCCTGTGGTGGCATTCTGTGGTAGCAGTTATGAAATGCTCTCTGGCACATAACTGTTTCTGGCTCAGAGAATTGCTCAGATGTTTGAGGGTTCAGTAGTGTCTACCCAGGCAGTAAAAAAATACCTGAATCTAAGTAGCTGAGCTTAGAGATAACGACATTAAGAGCAAAAGTGTATACTAACATTCAAATTGGCATTGGCAGCAGGATAGCTGCTTGTCAAAAGATAAGGAGATAAAGATGATGTCCTCCAATCATTTGGAGGACTTTGGTCCCACTTCAGCAAAAACTGTCCAGAACAGCAGCTACAGTTAATGCAGCATAACATGATTTCCATTGACATCTTCCTTCCTTCCATTCCCTCTTCTAGCAAAATGATTCCAACAACCAAACCAAACCAAACCAAACCAAACTGAACCGAAACAAAACAACCCATCCCATAAACAAACAAAGCCCTCATATCACCCCCAAAATTCCAAGACCCACAGAGAAAAAATTATAAAACCATTAAGAAAAAGACAAGGGAAGTTAATAAAATAGTTGTCATGGAGGAAATACTGCACATACTTTCTTTTTCAACTTCATCCCTTTGGATCAAAAAAATTTACAGGATAAGAACTTTTCTCTTCCTCACCTCTTTTCTTTTGTATCATGAATCCAGGTGCAGGCTGAGGCACAGACACATGAGAAAAGACAAAAACGATGTTCACACTCCTTAAAAGAGTTTTATGCCCATGAGCTACTAAGATATCTCCTGACACATCCTTCGGTGGTTTTTCACTTTGAAAGTCTTTCAAAGTAATCAGGAAGTCAGTGTCTTCAGCACAAAGGCCAAATGTCCTAACACCTTGTTTCAAAAATGTGGTAAATTGCATCTTCATAGCATTATTCAGCAAGTCAGCTTCACATCCAACATGGGCATGATGCGAATATGAAAATTTCATTTCTCTAACCTGTAGTCCTCAGGACTCTGGGCTTCTATATTGGTTTTATTGTTGTTGCACTACCTGATTTTTGGTATGTTAGCTTCTCTAAGTTTTTTCACCTGTAAAATTGGATGGAATTTATTAGGATTATGCTACACATTGCTGCTTTTGTCAAAGCATTCACTGAGCCACCCTCTTTCACTGGAAAGTTAATAGCAAAAAATCAAGCTTGACCCTTGTCAAGTCAGGATTGAGGCCTCTGCATGTTAGACATTTTTCTTTTCTAAAAGGAGGTTTATAAAGTTTATACATCTGTTATGCATAGAGCATTTTCAGCTAAATGGTTGAATTTGCAGCATTATGGTTAAGAAGGCAACTGATCTGAATGAGGACTTTTAATCAATTCTTACTTCTAAAAAGACACATAATATGTGTAGCATCTCAAAATGCCCTTACACATCTCTCTTTGGGGTAGGAAATAGAATTAAGGTTTTAATTATAAGAAAGAGATGATGATATTGATGTGTGTTGTGTTTTCATCACGTTTGATATCATCAGCCAATGGACTGAAAAACAGCTGTATAAACACATCCCATATGCAGGAAACCAAATGCTCTCAGAGCAGTGAGCTCATTTTCAAATCAGGTGGGATGTATATTGAAAGTGATAAAGACTTCAGTTTTCCATTTGTAATGACCTCTTTCCATTAACATAAAGGTGAACACAGCGGTTCCATATTCTACAGCAGATGTTCTCTCACAGATGATTTGTTTTGTTATATTTTATTGTTGAAAGAGAAGGTGGAAGTGATGTTATAATGTCATTAGTTAAAAGCTGGTAAGCATCCCATATGGAAAGACCCTGGGGAGTTCAGTGAGCAAGAAATCGATAAAGAAGTATCTTATCAGGAAGAGATAATCTTCTGAAATTGATAGAGGATTATCTCTTGTGTTATTTCTTAATGGACTCTAGTGAGTTCTGCACCACAGATATTTATTTATTTTATATAAAAAAGATTTACAACCATTCTGAGTAAAATTCATACAATAAAAAGTAATTACAAAGTAATATAAGCTGGGATCAAAACCATAAAAACAAAGAAAAGAACTTCTTAATTTCTTGATTTAGCCATAATATTTATATTCATTGCAATCATGTTTTGTATTGACATTGTTTTGTCTACTTGCAATGAAATTACTTGATACCAAAACTAGCCATTGGAAATAGATTATGTCATCTCCCATGTATAAATGTAGAAATAAAATGGACTCTCTGAAACAGTCAGAAAATAGCAGGGACAGAAGTCAGTCATGCACCAGTTTTAATCTAGATTTAATGCACTGCAGCAACGGCCAAGACCAGAGGGGTGGTAAAAGGCAAAACAGTTTAGGCAACATTATCTATAACCAGTGCAGTGGAAACATAAGGGATAGTATTTGCAACCTTTACATTGGTTAAGTAATTTTTTTCTGCTTAAAATGTTCTAGAATATATATTTTAATGTATTTCAATATAAAGTGAAGACAGGAAAAACACTGACCTAACCATTTGATACAACCAATCCATAAAGAATAAACATGCACTAAAATGGTACCCCATGATAATCTACATGTGGAAGAGTCCTACCTACATTTGTTGGCTCAAATTTCTTCTCTCTCCCCTTTTTTGCTGGTATGCCTCTGTTGCTTGTCTCTAGTCTGACCTTGTTAAAAGAGCCACCAGAAACAACACATATTTATGGTCACTGAGTGGTGCTTTAATGTGGTTTTATTTGCATTTTTATTTCAGCAGATGATTTTTGGTCAGATCAGTATGAAAAAGTTTATTGAAGCGTTTATTATTAAGACATCATTTCAAAATTCCAGCTGCCTGTTTGCCTCAGAAAAGTCAGTTCTTACAAGGACAAGTGAAAACAACATTATTCTTTTTAATGCCTATCCTTAGCATGATAACGGTGGACAAGATGGCTTTTTACAAGAAGTGGTCATTTTTTAATGGAAATTTTGCAAATTTCTTTATTCTGTTATCCGGGCTGACAATAGCAGAGCATGATTTTCCTTCTGTTTTGCAGGACATTCACCCAGGAACATTTCACCCATTCTGTTGTGGGTGAAACCATATCATTTTCTGAAATGCATAGATACTGGTGATTTAGAGCTCTGTAATATTTGTAACCTCTAGGTAGCAGTTAACCTCAAAACAGGCACTATTTCCCTGTGTGGATTTCTGTGTGGAAGTTTGATATGTGCACACGGAGGGGTTTCCATGGCAACTAAGGGTTTGCAGAGTATTCAAGAAACTCTGCAAGTTAAAATTATCGTGGATGGTCATGCATAGATGATGAGGGCCCTGGGCTGTGCAAGCCTGTGCAAATTGTTTCTGTGAAATTTAGTGGAGGATTTTACAATCTAAACCAAATGGATGGGATATGTCAATAAATAGAACCACGGCAGATCTGGAGTGAATGCAGAGAGCTGGCAGACTCTGGGCATCTGAGATTAATAGATTGGGTTTTAAAATACATTTTTAAAAAAATCTAACTTTTAAATGTGCTAGGGAATGATGAAATATCCATTCTGATCACTTACAGTTAATGGAAATTAAATGGCTCAGGAGCCTTCTTGTTTTCATTAAATTAATTGTTCTTAAAAGAATCCTGGTTTATTTCCGAATATCTTTTCCTTTCCTGGACACTCTGTAGGTTGACTTATTCCATAGAGAGACCTCCAAGAAAGCACAGATTTGTGTCCCCTGGGTCTTTGTCTAGAGTAAACATTTGTTTAAATAAATTCCTCCAGTGATACTGTGGGATCTGTGGCAATTGGAGTAACACTATAATTAGCTTGTTGGATCTGTGTCTGATCTTGTGCCCCAGTAAAGAGGAGCATTTAAAGGTAACACAATGGCTATGCTATATTTATCAAAGAGAACAGTTTGTAATTATATATATTTGTCTTATCTTGCATGATGAGTTGTGCATCCCAATGTAGGACATGTTTTTATGTTTTGTGGACACTATATCCTGAGGAAATCAGAGATACTTTGTCTTAGAACACTCTTTGGGTGTTTCTCTGAACCAAGAGGTACAAAAAGGTGTATTTGTACCTCTACTTCAGTCAGAAAGAAATCTAACAAAGATGTGCATTGTCTGGTCATTGCTTCAGGAGATTAAAATGTACAGTCAGTTATGTGTCATTGCCTGCTTTCTGCCTGAGCTACATTGAAAAAATTGGTTTTTAATCTATTACCATTTCAAAAAGAGTGTAGGATAATGAATATGCTCTTTCACTAAATCAGCTAGTTGATTGAAGATGCACAGGATTGAAGAAGCTGAACTGCAGAGAGGAGAGATGTTTCTCATTCTGATCGTATTATTTTGATAATTTCAATAAAGCATAAATTCCAAAAAGTAGAGTTCTTTCAAAAATACTTTTTTCTTCCACTGCAATGACTTCTGTATTGCTGCAAAAATACATTCAGTGAATGCCAGAAAAAAACCACATCTGACAATAAAACCGCTGAGAATTAAGTGGGCATTGTCAGTATGGATGCTCTTCTGTGGCTGGAGGTTGAAAAGTGTTCTGACTCACAGACCTGCCTCCCGTTTCCTACAGACCCAGCAAAAGAGCCCAGCATCTCATGTGAAAAGAACAAATTGTGGCAAGGGTTGTGTGATGCTTACAAGCATCCAGCACTGAAAAACAAAGCCATGTTAAGATGCAGGAGGAAAATGATTCAAATAACAAGAGAAGGCAGCTATTAGCCAAATGAGTGTTGCAGTTTCACATGCACATTCTGTACGATGCAGATCAGTCTAACTCAGAGAGTCTGTACCTTATATAAGAATGAGAAAAATTACAAAAGTGGAGCAATGTCTCTGCACTGAAGAGAGGCTGAAAATACTGGCACTGCATATTTTAGCAAGAAGACAAGGATACATGATAAAAAATATCTTAAAAGCACATGTAAAAGGGAGGCGTGTCAGGACTCCTCTTGCTGCAAGATAGTGAAAGAACAAGAAGATAATTTGCTATTTAATTCCCCCCTTTCCAGCTCACCATGGGAAAACCAGCTTTGTGGGAGTTGCTGCCTAGCTTCTTACTCCTTGCCTGTCAGTACCTCATGCTCTTTGTGGGTGATAAGGAATTGTAGCAGACGACTGACAATAGTGCATTGTCAATAAGTAGAGTTTTCTATTTTCTTAAAGGAGCCAGGGTAAACCCCTTTGTAGAACCTGGGGGAAACAGAGCATCAGTCCTGACCAAATCTCAGTCTGATCCATTTGCATTGCACAGACACATATTGGCATGCTGTTTCTGGATCTTAAATATAAATGTATAGCATTTTCTTCTATCTTACTACACATTTGGTATACAGAAAAACAGGGTGTTGTTTATTAGAAAGAACTGGGAAGGCCTGCAGCAAAAAGCTGTGTATTACAGTGAGTTGTTAGAGAAACAGCTGCTACTGGAGCAAATAGGTGATTTGTATTAGCTGTGCACTCGTGTAGTATTTTTTCAATTTTAAGCACTCATTCTAAAAAAAGATTGCTTTTGCAAAAAGTTATTTTCAGCAAGCTCTAACTTGGCCAGATCTAAACTGATTTTCATCAACACATTCATATAATTTTCCTCTCTGAGGGATATTTTGCTAAACTGTTTTCTAGCCAAGCAATTGCAGAACTGCATCTATTTAAAAGTGTACTATGTACACACAACACAGGCAAATACTTATAATATGTTTCTTTACTCATTCAAGATCCAAAATTGCTTTATCTTGGGCTACAGCGACCTGCATCCAACAGGCAAAAAATTTCTGGAAGGAAGAAAAGGAAAAAAAGAACATAATAGGAGCACTTCAGCATCTCTCTGAAAATGTTTTCAGCTAGAATGTTGCTAATCAAAATGAAGAAAAGCAAAACTGGCTGGTTTTTTCCACAAATACAGGGGGTTTTTTACAACACTAAGCAGCAACCTGACTTGTGGATTTTACCCCGTAATAAGCCCATGTGAATACAATTAATGATTTTTCACAACTTGTATAGGGGATGAGAACATTACAGACATTAGAATGAGAGTATCCTATGCAAACCACATCCAATGCTATTTTAGACCATTTTACTTGAAACAGCCTGCTTGCTTTGGCAAACAAAGCCCAAGAGGACCTTTTCTTGCTGTACTGTATACAGGAAGTGAATGACAGCTAAATCCCAACAATTATCACAATTATATCTTTATCTTAAAGGGTTTTCATAGGAGTATGCAATCTACAAGGCAGTCATAAGGCAGCTGCCATCTACATTAGTAATAATAATAATGACTGAAGATGAAATAGGATGTGACCTGCAGCAAGAAAAATGTGAGTGACATAGGGAAAGTTTCCATGGGAACAACATAAAAAATGCTAAAATATCTCTGTGTTCAGTGAGAAAAAATTTGGTCAGACATAAGCTTCTCTCACAGCAGAGTGCCTTTCACAGCTAATGGGCTCACTGAATAGGTGCTGCCCAAACCCTGTTAGCATCACTGCTTATGTTTAACCTACATGTCTGCTGTCTCTGTCTTCCCTCTAGCAGCTCTTACAGTATCTGCTGTGCAAGCAGCAGGCAGAACACACACAGACCAAGCAGGCACATGAAAGGATCCATTACTTGTTCAAGGGGCTTTCATATCTGGTGTCACTCAGCTATTTTGAAATAAATGTTCCTGGGCAAGATCCTAGTCTTGTCTACATCTCTGAAAATCTAGATACTTCCATTGATTTCTGTAGACATCATGGGGACTAACTTGGGAAGAGAATAAAAGAGAGCAGTAGTGAAATGTCTAGTTGTATGCTTTATAAATCTGTATAAATGTTGTAAACATGCTTGGTTTTGCCAAACCCTGGTATTTTCTGACAGAACAACTGCAGCAGAAACAGTGCAAAGAATACTAACACCCATTTTCCTGGCTGGGCTTCAAGTGCTTTATCTTGTCTTCCTTTTATACTTGTTGACTTTTAAATTCTGGATGGATTTCTGTTCCTTGACTTTGTATGTTTTCCAGGCTCTTCACCTGGGTCTCCTCTTCCACCCCCCAGCTATTCTTTCAATCTTTCTTGGAATCTCTCTGAGTTTAATTTTTGTTCCCATTGTTTTGTAGGCAGCTCATGGACATAAGTGCACGGTTCCATTGGTGTAGATGCTCTTCTAAGACAATGACCTTAGAATGTATAGAGGGGAAGTTTCCATCACTCTGGGTAGCACACAAACTTCTCGGACTCAAAGTTTCACACAGAGTGAAAATACCCTTTTTCCAGGGCTCTGGTCACTAACATCCTAGGAATCATCTAAATTTTCACTTTCTTTTACTTTGCTCATATTTGTGCCCTGACAAAAGTCCAGATTTTTCTCTAGAAAAAGCAAAAAAAGGTTGTCCTTAAATCTACCATCTCCTGATCTCTCTACTCTTGTGATTATGCTATTTCAATCTCCTAATATTTTTGATACCAGAAATTACCCCACCCATCACCATCCATCTTAGATCCTGAAACTGTATGTTTTGCTCCCAGAACACTAGCCCTTTTTGGAGTGACTTCCCCTGGCTACTTATTGAACGACACATTGACTTAAATTTCTTCATTTTCTGGGCTTTAAATAGCAAGAAGACTGCATACTCTCATGATGTATCAATTATTAAAGTTGGCATAGCTGCAGCCAAAGTCGCTCTCAGATAAGCCATTCCTTGTGGGATTTGGCACTAAGATTTTTTTGGGCAGATCTGGTGACTCTGGATGTATTTATCACCTAAAAATCTGAGGCCTCTAGTGAGGGCCTTACTTTATCATCATCATCCTCAAAATTGTTTGGCTTGGAAGGGACCTTAAAGGTCATCTAGTCCTAGCCAAGGGGCAAGGACACCTTCCACTAGCCCAGGTTGCTCAAAGCCTCATCCAAACTGACCTTGAACACTTGGGGCATCCACAACTTTGGTGGTAATCTGCTCTGGTGCCTCACTACACACTCTCCCCTCCTTCATTTTAAAGTCATTCACTCTTGTCCTATCACTGTCTGTCCATGTAAAAGGCTTTTATAAGTCCCCTTTATGTGCTGGAAGGCAGCTCTAAGGTGTCCCTGAACCCTTCTGTTCTTCAGGCTTCATGAGCCCAGCTCTCTCAGTGTGTCTTCACAGGTGAGTGCTCCAGCTCTCTGATCATCTTCAGGGCCGTGCCCTGGAATTTTCACATCCTGCACACAGGTCCACATTCCTCTTATGTTGGGGCCACAGAGAGGATGCAGCACTGCAAGCGAGGTCTCACCAGAGTGAAGAAGAGGGGAAGAATCCCTTCCCTCAACCTGACAGTTATTTCTCTTCTGATACTGCTGGGCTTCCCCACCCCTGCCCTGGCTCAGGACCCTATGGCAGACCCTTGAGGCCATCAGACTCTTCCCCAGTGTTCCCACAGCAATGCCAGAGCTGTCCTGGGGGACTTCCAGGGAGTTGTCAGTCCTTACTACTCCAGGCAGACTTCTTCAAAGGCCCTGCTCCCTAAACATAATGAAGTATTTGCTCTCTAAATCAGCTGTCTGAAGTTGCAACCCATTAAAGACTCACCACCACAGATATTTTCTTCCATTTTAATCTTAGCCTTTTGGAATAGGAGTCTCATTTTTTATTGTTTCTACAAAGCAGTTTAAATAATAGGTGTAAAATTTGTTCTAACCCTGAGTGTTCACAGGATAAGAGAAGATACTACATTCCTCATTACTGCTGAGATGGGCAGATTCCCTAAGGGAAGGTCACTGCTCTCTCTGGGGACTGTAGTCCTTTGACCTGCATTGGGCACTCAGTGTTCTGGGCTGAGCACTGCAACCCAAGGTTGTGATCCAGCATTTAGACCTTAGCAGTTTCACTTCACTTCCAGGAGTATGTCCAGAGAAATGGAAATCTCAGCTGAATCATGTAACATGGTGTGTGTTCTTTGGGACATCTATTTCAGGGTGGCTGATAATGCTGTAAGGAAAAATGTCCATTGATCTCGCACAACTGCTCAATGTTTTTGGATGGTTACATAGGGGAAAATGGAGAAGTACCAATGCCTGGGGGGATTTACATGATGTACCTACACTGTGCACTGTGAAATAAACTCTGCTCCAACCTTTTGTGCCATCTGTCCAACATTGTTGAGGCCTCAACCATATTTCACAATGGTATAAAAGTGACTTTCAGGAACTACTGGAGAAAACTTGTATTCACACTAGTCCTGAGTGTGTATTTATTCACAGGGTAATATTCCACATTTACCCAGCAAGAAAAATGTTATGGATCTGCATTTCAGAATGCTGGGTATCCCTCAGTTATCAGCATACTATTTCACTAAGAAATGATGAATTCAGCATCCCTGGCATTTATTTTTGAGAGGTTTTATAAATATTAATAAATGCAGTTATAATTCAGTGAAGAAAACCTAATTCTATCTCTGTTTTACCACTTTCAAGCAAATGCCAGGCCATAGCATTTGAATGTGCATACGGCATGTACTCACTCATTTCCTTACACCTGCAGTGTTTACAGTATTTTCTTGGCCTCCTTGCTATAAGATACACATTTCTATCCAAGCAATATCTTTCTATTTCTGAATGTCAGAGACACTCCGAGATTTTTACTGCTCTGGAGCATGTGATAATTTACAGACATTTTGACCTTTGGCTTCCATCCAGTTCAATACACCTAAGAGAACAACCCTCAACAAAGAAAAAATCTGCTAAAGCTGCAGTGTCTCACCCCTGGTTGCAAAACAGAAAGATGTGGTGATGCCAGTCAATGAATTATTTTCTTTAGCTTTTTTACCAGTTTATGATAGCTGGTTGAATAAATTGTTAGGATTAATTCAACTGAAAGCATTGGGAAATTCTGGAGACTCTTGCACAACTAATATGTTCCATCAAGACCATTTTACTGTGTTTCCTTTTTTCATACTGGTTTGAAGCATTTGTACAAAATGTAGCATAAGATAACTCTCCCAGGAAATTCCCAGAGTAAATGTTAAGATTAAGTAACAACTGAAATGCCCAACGAATTTTTTAAAAAGAATGCAGACTAAACAAGAGACTGAACTGCATGCGTACCCAAAATTCTATTTTATCGCTCGCTCTCCTCCTCAAAAGGGATCCAGGTTGTGGAATTGCTCAGTGAGCATAAAGAGACATAGACATACCTTAAAGCCTGTTGGGAACCAACAGGAACACAATTAAAATCCTCGCCTAGAGCTCCAGTCTCTGACTCAAGGCCTGAGGAAGTTTCCTCCCTACCTCTGGCATCCAGAAGATGGAGTCAACCCTGGTGATCAGGCCTTCCCACCTCATTTGGGAAAATGATCAGGTTCCAGCCTTTTCAAACCAACAGTCAGTGTGGTTACAGGTGATGATACCACCACACCTATTTTACATGAAATGGCACACCAGTCTGCCCAGATGTCCAGCATATTTGAGATCAAGCTTCAATTTCTTCTTCCATCTGTAGGGAGTGACCCAAGTCCAGCCATTCCATGTACACTGTATGCAGAGAGGGGTGCAAGATTCATCTGGGCAGAAGGCAAGGATACCATAAAGGAACATGACTTAAACATGACAAATTGGCTAAACCCCAAAGGAGTGGATCTTGTTTCTGGCAAGGCTGGGAATGGCCATCAGTCCACAGCTCTTTATCCAGCTCAGTCTCTAATCACTCTCCTGGCTGTTGCACTCGCAGTTGTTTTTCAGAGCTTTTCACTTGTGGTAAGAGGATTATTGTGTTGCAAAGCAAATGAAAACTCTTCAACATCCACAGTATGAAGCCAGTAAGAGATGTCAGCTTATAGAAAATATGGGATCATAATGGAGAAGTTAACAAAATGTCTTTTTGTAATTAAAAGGTAGACAATCATTGACATATGTTTGATTATTTCTTCCAAATATGCAGAGAGTGCAGAAAAGAATGAAAGGCCATTTACATCAGATGTATAATAGTTAATACAGGAATGTAAATCTTACTAGTATTTGACAGAATGGATTGCTCTGATACTTTTGCAGACAAACTGTCTTTAAGCAAGGTGGAGGTAGTAGAGTACTTGAAAGCAAAAATTCAAAAAATCATGTTTCTTGAATATCTCAACAATGTAACTAAAGATAGAAACTGACTTTGTGTGTCTTAACAACTGAAATACTCATAAAGATGAAAAAGACCAATAATCAGTTCATCCATGCATATATCCATCTAGAATTATTAATATTAAGCAGTACTAATTTAATTTATAATGAATGAACAGGATAGTGTGAGGATCTGAGCATTGGTGATTGTAAAACTCCATCTGTTGGACAGATAAGTCAGTTCACTAATTGGGTTGCTGTAGGCAGGTTATTTGTGCCCTCTTCACATTGGAAAAAATGCTCAGTTTAGATGATTTCCTTGCAGTGAAGCTCTGCTTTTCTTGGACTCACTTATGCCAGTTGTGATGAAAGCCCATTTATCTGATATAATTAATTGTGTGTGTATATATATATATATATGTATGTATGTATGTATGTATATGTATATGTATATATATACACCCACTCTAAAAGTTTTCCAGTATAAAAATGTCTCAAGAAATCCCACACTCTGTCATTATTATGCCAGGAAAGGCTTCTCCAATATAGACCTGAACTCATCCTAAAAAAAGTTTTCCACAGGCGGCATTAAATGAGATTACAGAGGAGGCTTAAAGACACAGATAACTTGAAAATAAGAAATTTCCTGAAAAAACCTACTGAAATTTCACAGAACCAGAAGACACCGTGTGCCAAATTTGAGCTACTTTACCTTGAAAATTGTGTTCAGTGCCCTGGAGTATTATTCTCAATTCCATCAAAGCATCTGCAATACTCTGAGAAATGTCCTGGAGCTACAGGAGACAGCCTGACTGACAGTGAATGTAGAAAAGGTTCTCTCCCATATTTATATGCTGGCTGTGTCAAGCAGTTTTGCTGGTAGTTCTGTGCTCCAGGACTGCTAAGTAGTTCAGCTGCAATGCTGGAGCTAAGCATATTTATGAAGTATCCACTTGAGACAGTATATGAATGGTGGAACAAGTTGTCCATCCTTGGAGATAACAAAACTTGACAGGTCTTCAGCACCTGAGATTAGCCCTCCTCTGGGCAAGGGATGGACTGAACGACCTCTAGAAACCCCTGCAAAGCTGAACTAGTGTATGAGTGTCTGACAAACCTTTGGTAAACTCACTATACTCCAACACAAGCAGGATGTTTGTGCTCTTCCGTCCAGTGCCTTAATTATTTTAACATTTGGCTCAAGAGAACTCAGACTTGAAATGATCCTTCAAATTGCTGACAGAAATCTAAATAGTCTTAAAAATTCAGTCATAATCCTCTGTCTCGAATACTGAGTACAGTACTGAACTCTGCTGCTCACATGTACCTGTGTTCTCCAGTTAGATTCACAAGGGCTTGAGCAACACCGTACTCCTGTAAGTCATCTGATTATCCTCAAAACTGCTAATTTCAGGCAAGCAGCTACTTGCTCACCCTTTCCCACCACCTGGTTTTATTCTTAGCCTGGAAAGACCTTGGTTAGAAGAGACAAGGTAGTTCATTTTCCATACCCAATTAGTTCCTGATTTTCTTGCAAAGCTTCCAGGAAGGAGGATGATTTTGCAGTGGGGTTTTTGTCTGCCAAGGATTGGCCTGGGATCATTAATTCATTTTACATGGACTAGCAGACAGGAGACAGTAGCAACTTTTATTTGGTTCTGAGTATGGCTGAGTGCTGACCTAGAAGAGGCAGAAGTCCTCTCCCATGGCTAATCCTCTGCCCCATTGCCTCCCCCTTAAATAAGCATCTTTCAACTATTTAAAGTATGCTGTAAAACTTTGCAGCAACTGGCTGCATTCCAGAGTGGCTGCAGCATGCAATACAGTCTGTATAACCCAGGCAAGGTCTCAGGTTGTGTGAAGAAATGTGTTTGCCTTTTCAGAACGTTGTAGTGAGGTTATTTTTATTCCCATTATTTTTGTGCATAGTTCCTGTGCATGGAGATGAGAATTCTGTACACAGGAGACATTCCTGACTTGATTTGTAAGCCACAATAGCAGCTAGATTTGAATGCTCATCTTCCTAATACCTTTGCTGGAAGTTTTTTTTTTTTAGATTGATACTTAGTTTAGGAAGGGATATGAAAAAAGTACCTTCTCAGCTGTAAGCAGAGGTAAAAAATCTTGAGGTACTTTACAAGAACTTTTACTGTTAAAAATGTTTACTTCAACCTTAAGTACAAAAATTTAAGCAAAACACACCCAGAAAGTATAGCATCTTTGGATAATAAGACTTACCAGGTTAGTTGTACATGGAGCCCACTGGTGGCAAAAAAAAATTTTGTCTTGGGCAATCAGCTATAGGACATAACAAAAATAAACGAGAAAGCAACAAAACTAGTTCTGTGACATTTGCAGGAGTGAGTGACTAATTTACACATGACAACAGGAAATATCTAATCATATCTGATGAGATGCAGTTCAGAGAATTGCATCAGTAACATGGGAGACAGAGAAGTTTATACCATTACATAATCAATATGGATTTATTTATAGGCATGCCATCTTCCTCCTTCTGTGAGGTGCAGTAAAAGATTTGCTAATCTTTTTTAAAGTCAACCATTAAAACATGAATCAACATGAAAAGATGGCAAACACCTTCCTGCTCAGCTTCTATCTTTTTTGTTTTGTTTTGTTTCTTAAGAAAAGTCCTTCATGTAGTTTTCCAGAAGAAATATCTTCCAGATATCACTGTAAAATAAATTTTTCTGAATTCGTGTGGTCTTGCATGTGTATTAAACATTACTCTTAAACTGAGAACTTGATTCCTCACATTCCTGCAGCAGAAATAGCTGCTTACAACTATACAGACTATATAGAAAATAACTATCAAATCACTTGTTCATGATAGTGAAAATCTTTCTCACATTTATTCTCAAGGGCAAGAGAGGGAGGAATGAGGCCCAGAAACTCTGAGTGCTAACAAACACAGGTTCCAAGTTGTTAAGATGTAGGAGTGGAAATTCTGCTTGAACAAACAGTGCAGTAACCCTGAGAAGTTCTGGAGTCCCAGCCCTTGGAGATACTCTGGTCCCAGCCTGCTAAGGCCCTAAGCAACCTTCTCTGGCTCTGAAATGCAATTATGCATTGAGAAGAGGCTGGACCAGGTGGTATCCCTGGATCATTTCTGGACTAAATTCTTCTATGTTTCTACATTTTTGGGTTCCTTTCTAACATCCAGTCTGTGAGGTGATCTTTGAGAATCCTCTCCAGATACAAGACCAAAACTTCCATCCCAGTATCTTGCACTCTGTAAATATTAAGAAACATAAGTAAAAACTTCCCTTTCTTCTCAGACCATGCCTGGCTTTTGCAGAGTACTACTAGGTCTAAGTCCTCTGAAATGTGTTTTGGCATTAAAGGCCAGTCTTTCCCTTTTGAATTTACAGTGTTCCAAATTGTATTTTCAGTATTCCAAATATTAAAAGATAAGAACAGCTGTATCATGTCAGCTCAAAGGTCCATCTAGTCCAGCATAATTTCCCTGATCAAGGTAATAGTGGATGCCTAGAGAAGCAGGTAAATATAGCACAAGTACATAGGAACACTTCTCCCATGTATTTTCCCAGCCAGTATCTCTTTTTGATCCCATAAAAATTTTAGCATTTTCAATGGTGACTACTAAAAGTGGCTGAAAAGAATTCCACCTATCACCTACAAGTCGTATGGGGAAGTGCTGTTTGTTGCTGGTTTTGAAACTTCTGGCTTCCATCTCTGTTTGGTAGAGTTAGTCCTTGTTCTGCGAGAGAGTGACAACTGTTCTTTACTCACTTTCCCATAGTGCTTGGACTTCATCAGATCTCATTTCTTTTAGGCTTGAAGAATCCTCATCCATTTGATTGGTTCCCCTACTGAAACCAGTTCAATCCTTTGATCATCCCTGCTGATCATGGTTAATACCACAGCAGTTTGATGGTTTCTGCTTTGTTCACTATTGTTTTCTTAATTTCTCCTAACATGTAGTGTGCTTTTTGCTTACTACTGAGCACTGAGCTATGTTTTCGTAGCTCTGCCTATCACAGCTGACACATAACTTTCTAGAACAGTAGAAACCACCATAAATTTAGGACTGCTTGTTCACTGACTATTATTTCCTCTTTATTTATATGGAATTTCACCTGCTAATTTTTGAAAAGCTTACTGGGTATTTTGAGAGCTTCCAGCAATTTATACCATCAACTTTCACTGAATTACAGAACTACAGAATCACAGAACTGTTAGTGTTGGAAGGGATCTCTGGAGGTCATCCAGTCCAAACCCCCTGCCAAGGCAGGGTCACCTAGAGCAGGTGACACAGGAATGCATCCAGGTGGGCTTTGAATGTCTCCAGAGAGGGAGACTCCACAACCTCCCTGGACAGCCTGTTGAGTGCTGTGCCACCCTCAATGTAAAGAAGTTCTTCCTCATGTTGAGGTGGATCTTCTTGTGTTTTGGTTTATGGTCACTGTTTCTCCTGTAATTGGGCACCGTTGAAAAGAGTCTGGCACCAAATTCTTGGCACTTGCCTTTGAGCTGTATCTGTGTATCGATGAAATCCCCTCTGGCTCTTCTCGTCTCTAGACTAAACAGCTCCAGCTCCTGCAGTCTCTTCTCAACAGAGAGATGCTCCAGACTCCCTGTTGCCTTTATGGCCCTCCAGTGGATCTTTTCCAGTAGCTCCTTGTTTTTCTTGAATTGTGGAGACCAGAATGGAGCACAATATCCAGCTGTAGCCTCACTAGGGCAGAGCAGAGGGGGATGATCACCGCCCTTGACCTGTTGACCACACTTTTCCTGATGCACCCCAGGATATCATGGGTTCTCCTGGACACAAAGGCACGCTGCCAGTTCAATTTTTATTGCTTGGGTAATTTCAAATTTTCATTTTTATTACTCTGGTAACTCCCTTTATCTGCAGATGTTACCTCCCCATTATACACCTGCCTTGCAGATCACATTTATGAATACTTTGAGTGGCACAGGCTTTTGTACAAGTCTCTGTGGGACTTCATTAATAAGCTTCCCTCTGCTTTGAAAATTATCATGAAATTTGCCCTTTGATTTCTTCTTTGTGGTTTTCATTTTGGCAGCACACTGTTCAGAAGGTGCCCATTGTGACATAATGTTGGGTTCACTGGGAGAAAACAAAAGGGATAATGTTTAAAAATTTTTGTTGTTCTTAGTTTTTTCTCAATGAATTCCTATCCAGAACATGTTTTGCAACTCAGTAGCTCTACTGAGGTCAATAACCAGGTGTAATTGAAAGTGCAAAATCAGTGCAATGAAATTGCAGACCTTAATTATATAGATTTAAATGCTTACAGGCTTCTGATATTATACTTCCAGTATTTAATTCCTGTGTTATTGTTATATATTTATGTCTTTTATATTTCTCATAAGAGAGAAAATAGCAATTTTTAAAATTTGGAACAGTTTTTTGATACAGAACATGTCTTGAAGATGAAAATACATATTCTAAATGTGATCAATGTTATATAGAAATCTGTATGTGCCAGTTTTCTGTGGTCTTAATACTACACTTGGTTGAATCAGAGCTTTCATTTCAAAATGAACAGAGCACCTCACTGTTCCTATCCCAGAGCTGCTCAGGTAGTCCTAGAATAAGCAAGAAACTATAAAGTGATACCCTGAGTCTGTGAAAATCCTGAAATTACTTTGGGAAAATATGAGGACTTTGCCATTTTAGAAAAAAATGTCTTACAGAATCCTCATGGTCATCAACAGAGTGAGATAGCATTTTTTTCCCCTTATACCACAAAAATCAGAATTTGTGCCAGAGAATTTGCTATTTTGTGTAACAAAGTAGCCATATATGCCTATTTCTCCCCCCACCCCGTCAGGATCTCTTATGCTCTGCTTTGTGGATGGGGGCGAATCTGTTCCATCCTTGGGTCCAGGCAGCTGGAGCTCAGCTGGGCTGAGGATAGGAGGCAGGATGCTGAGTCTGGCCAGGGAAGGCAGGCAGAGAGGTGGGGAGTGATGGAGAAAGCCTGGTCATTTTCTCAGGTAACCATATACTAATTTTGTTTTTATGAGTATTTTTACCTATGAACCAATGTTGTGATGCACATGTGCTGGTGTAAGAGAGGGAAAACCTGATCCCATTTCAATCAACAGATATTTTCTCACTGGTATCATGATCTCTTTCCAAAGGTATTTGATGACAATAAAATAAATTATGCTTGCTGCAGTGTTTAGAGATAAATATCAACAGAACTAAGTACCATCATGTCAACAACTAGAAAAAGTTCAGTTAATGTAATTTTGGCTAGAAAAGACTTAGTATATTTAGAGGTATTAGAAGACAGAACAATATAAAAGAATATTATCAAGGTTCATTAAACTCTGAGTGAAAATTCTTCTAAATTTGGGGTGTTTTTTTCTTTTGTTTTGTTTTATTTTTAGTTACATGAAATTTAGATCCAGCTCTTGGTAATAGTACTTGCTATTATAAATAAGAAAATTTTCACTACACTTTATACTCAACAAATAACTAATAAATAACAGCAGAGCCTGTTTCTGATCCTATTTTAGTTTCTGAGAATCAGTGTGAACAGTAGATGGACACAGATGTATGTTAAGTGAGATCAGAGTCATAAACTCTGCTGAAACACAACAGTGTTCATGGCAATATTAGGATAGTAACACTTGAAATCTGCTTAACTTTTCACTTGCTCTGCCACTCCACTAGAAAATAAATTCTCCCGTATTTAGGATAATCTGAAACACTGCCTGTAACATTTGGGGATAATTGCTGTCTGACACCCCCAGAGACAACATACAAATCTTCTGACCTAGAAAGAAATAAAAATAGGAATGCTACCACAATGTAGACTTTCATCCAAAGGTAGTGGGAGCTGCAAGTCTCATCCACAGAAAAAAATTATTATGGCAAGGGGACATAGAGCTAAGGTGGAAGTATTTCTGGCTTCACATAGAGACCATCTCTATTTGTGCTCCAAGAACACCCCTGAAAGATTTGTGGAATTTTGTGGACTACATTGGACAGCCTAGGTGTTCACAAGTTGGCTGCAGTGCCATCACAGTGAGGTTCACCTGGAAAGAGGATTGTGCTGAGGAGATGACAATCTGGCTCCAAGAATTCCCAAGTTTCTTACAGTGACCTCTACTAGAAAGAAGCTGTTTGGTCTTTATGAAAAGTGACATCTGACAGCTTGGAAAGAAAAACTGTTTTTCTTCCCATGCCAAAAGTCATAAAATTTTGAGCAGAAAAGTACATTTTTATGATGAAGGTAAGAATTTATTGGATAATAGATCATTTGTTAAATTCCAATGATGTGTTGGAACCTGACAAGGATTATGGTTTTGTTGTCAATTCAATTACCCTACACTTGAGGAAGCTGGTTTAATTATTTGTTGCTGGTTTAATTAAAAGGCGCTTAAGTCAGTGCAAGTTTTGCCCCTGATGCCAATGAGATCAGTCCCAGGTCCAAGTTACCTTAACTCTTAGCATGATTAATGAAGAGCAGGTCTTTCAGAAATGTCATCACTCACAGTTAATCTTGGGCTGAGAGAGCCAAACACACTCACTCACGTTAAGAGTGCAGTATGTGCTTATGCTGGGGTCTGGTAAACTCCAGGAAGAGCAGTGGGTAAGGATAAAGAAGATTGAAATGTATAAAGCAGATTTTTGTTCTTGTAAACTGAACAGAGAACGTGGCTGTAAGAGGCTATAGTCACATAAAAAGAATAAAGGCATAATTTAGGGAAGACCACGTGGGAGAGAAGTGTTCTCCAGGAGATAGGAAAGAGGTAATAAATAAGAAGTAATGTCTTCCCTGCTGCTCCTCTCCTCTCCAGCTGTGTGTGGGAGAGCTGTGTAGGGCTGGGAGCATGAACCACTGGTCCTTTATGGGATCACTCACACAGGCAGAGGCCCCAGCTTAACAGACTTTAGTTCTTCCAGTCCCAAAACTTGTTCTTGAGACCCCAGCACCTGAATCTATGTCACAGATACTTTCAGGGGAAGAACAAACTTTCCTAGGTCCTTCTAAAAGTCCTGCTCATAAATATAAGCCAGTGCCATTGAGTTCCTTCAAGCCCAGAGAGAAAATAAACCTCAGTAAAGAATTTTCTATTTAATTTAGTCATCTTAAATTGCTGTAAACCCAAGCTTGAACTGAGAAACCTTCTTCTGTTCCATGTGGTCTTCTCTAAATCATGCCTTTAGTTTTTTGTGGGGGTTTTTTTTTGGTTTTTTTTGTTTTTTGGGTTTTTGCTGGATTGCACCTTCTGAAAGTCCAGCTGCAGCCACCTTGCTGCAAATATTTTCGTCAGAAAGAGCAAGCTTTACATCTGCAAGAAAAGCTGGGTCCAGCCATTCACTATTTGTCTTCAATTCAGCCACATTCACAGAGATGGCTGTATGGATACCTGTTCTCCATCTCAAGCCACACAGAAGAACAGGAGTATAGAATGAATACGGAATCAGATATTTGAGGAGTGGAATGTGAAGTCAGGTGTGTAAGCACACCTCCCCATGCTGGCGAGGTGATGACATTCCTACATAGCTTATTTTTAGGAGACAGTATTTGAACAAAGTCACCACTGGTTAATTAATCCAATTTCAAAAGATGAGCAGTTAGTGTTTAGATGATGAATCCCTGGGCGAGTGGCTAAACAGCAATCACTGCACACTGAGTTTTTCTGAAAAATCTATACTGGTCCAATTTATAAGAAGAGAAAACTATGAAATGACACAGAGTGACATCAAAATAGTCAGATCAGCTAAACATGAGTGTTAGTTGGATGGGGACTGTCTCTGACAGCAAGATGTGTAAGATACTCCATCTATCTCAGTTTACATTTTCTTGAAATGGGAATAATATTGGTTAGATCATGGGGCTATTAACTCTGCTACCTCTAGTTTGTCAGTTGATGCTTCCCTGGCTCTTTCAAGGTGATGTGATAATAATTAGCAGAACATCTGATCAGGAATTTTATCACAGATTGTGAGTTTTCCTTCATGGTGAAGACATCAAAATGCACACCAAGCAACCAGAGGCTAAAGAATTTTTATTTTGCCCACAAAGAGAAGAGTAAATGTGTTTTCCTAGCTTTAGTTACATACTGTCTCACGTGTTTTATTTTAGTAAAAATGTCTTTTCAAGATCCTGTATTAGAAACATACTCCAGACATAAAAGAAGTTCCACCCTTGAAAATTGCTGCAATGAAGTGCAAGCAAAATTAGACTTTGCTAAAAATGTAGATTGCCCAGAAACAGAGTTCTCCAAATTTCTCTGAACAAGACTCTGCCTCTAGAAGAGGATGATGTGTGGGAATAACCCCAGACACAATGGATGGCAGGCATCTTCACACCATGTACCAAAAAATATTGCTAACTTACTGTAAGGTGATACTTATTAGTTCCATATCTAACTACTGGAATGGCTTTTTCTTCCTTAATACCACCTCAAATAAATTGGCAATACCAAGCAGTCTCAAAGGCAAAGGAAATGGCACAGTTTATGGACAACAAGATAGATGATTTGGCACCTGACTCTTTTCCGTTCCTTCACAAAGGTTCTGGTATTTTTTCTGAGCCCTGGGTGCTGCTCTCTGTCATTCTTCACAAGTCACATTCCCTTTCGTTATAGCATCAAGTGACTTCCCTGCACTGCTCTTCCTCCAGCTCCCTATAGACTCCTTTCATGCCCTACAGGTACCATTGGTTCCCACAGTGGAAATATCTGCATGGGGGAATAAGGCACTAGGGTGTGGGGTGACTTGGGCAAACTTCTTGTGAGATCAAATTGATATTTCACCTTTTTTGTTTTTTAATTGGCAGAGATTTCACGGGACAATCCTGGTGCTGATATGTTGTGTTCACAGTCGTGCTGGACCACAAGGGTCCCTGGGTGTATCTTTCTCCTGAAGGGTGAAAAAATGGTATCACCAAAGCCTCCAGTGCCTTAGGCATGGAAATTAGGCATTATTCATGGCAAACTGTTCATACATGTAATCCAGCCCCATCCTTTCTAACAATGGATTTAAAACTGTAAACCTCACTAACACTGAGATTACCAATACTGGGAATGTGATTTACAGCAAATTGGGATGAAGGGAAGTTCATTACCTGGTTTGTTCTCCAGACACCTATCCGACAGCAAAGAATATTGTATTTCCTATATTCCACACTTTGAGAAATCTGGAAATTTAGGGTGTTATTAACCAGAATACCAGTAGTCTAGAGAAGATTAAACCTTTCAAATGTGATGTATAATAATAACTTAGCATACTTTTCCATACATACATGAATTTTGACTGTGATTCCTATCAGGATGTTCTGGTTTTTATTACCTTTTCCCTGATCTTTTAATGCATACAGATTTTAGATTCTCTCTCCTTACATCCGGGTGAACAAATATGAGTAAATGTCTTTGTGTGTCCAAGCATATGTAAAAGCCCCTTTGGAAAGGGAGTGCTTCATCAAAGACAACAGAACAGAAATCTACTTAATAATGCCTGTATGTATGTTTTGGAGGTCAGAATCTAAGAAATGAAAACTCTTTTACATAACCTGTTTTATTCAGAAAAACCAACTGGGACCTCAGCAGACAGGCTTCTCCTGAGGTCACCTGATGAGTAAATCAGTGAGAAATGGGAACACCTTCTTCAAAGGACAGGGATTCCCTTCTCAGAGCTTTTAGTCTTAACACCATATGAGGACCACCAGCTTCCTCATACCTACTGGTACATATAATCTGTTCCCTTGCCTAGCTGAACAGCAGATCCCACCATTCAGAGACTGCCTTTGCTGAACTCACATTTTCTGAATCTCCCTGCCCTCACTCTGGCAAAAGAGGCAGCCTCTAATTTGTGCTCTTGGCTTCTTTATATTCAGCTGGCTCCTGAGGCCCGCCCTCAGAGCCCCCTAGGACACACATCTGTCCAGCCTCCACCTCCTTCCCCTGGAAAGATTTAAACCAGCCCAGAGACTGCACCTCCCTCTCTGCTGGGTCCTGGTGGGGCAGGAGCAGCTGTCTGTGCCCACTGCTGCACTCCTCTGTCGCACTAATGAGAGGGAAGCAGGCAGTGTGACAATATACCCTGCACATTCACAAGAGAGAAGAAATCCAGCAGGGAAGATGAAAAGCCACTGGTAAGAGAACAAGTGGGATTTAGACACATCTGTAAATAAGAGATTAGAACAGCAAAAGTTGTCCTTGCCAGCATTATATGAGGGGACTACAATAGAAAGAGCTTTATTACATGTTTTATTATAAGGCAAAAAAACCCGTTGTCATGTAAAGAAATTATCTTGTCAAAGAGATTGTCTTGCCAAATCTGTTAGCAAATCCTTAACTGGTATTTTATAAGTTTAGTATGCATGGCTCGGAGGAGAAATTTAATAACAAAACCTGTCAGAAACTACAGATTCATACTGGAGTTTTCATTCTGTTTGCAGGAAAATTACAGCTTTCTTTTACCTGTGTAGTTTTCTGTGGTCTTTCATCTCAGCCACCATCCAGCACCAATCAAGTAAGGAGACAGATTTTATCTACATTTTATCTTTGTGTAATTTTGAATGTCATAAGAATTATTCTGTGTTTATTCAAACCTAAAATCCTCTGTAACTAGCCATCACACAAAGTGAGAGCTGTCTGTGTGCATTTATGTACGGATGGATGGATAGAAGCATAGATACAAAAAACAGGGAAAAAGCAAGAGCTGTGTGTGTTGCTTCAATTTTGCTATCAGATGTATTTTTAAGGTAAGGTTTAAAATCTGGACGTAGATGGCAAATACAGGACACAAAACTTCCCTGTCTTTCAGTGCTTCTGAAAGTGCTTCAGTTAGTTATTCTTCTGCTACATGTGGCAATAAACTGGTTCTAGTTTATTTGCTGGGCATAAAATGTAAATGGCTGGATGTCAGCCATGTGTCTCATCAAAGAATATAGAATGAGGTCTTTTCTAAGGTGTAACATATCAATGTTCTCTTTAAGTCTATGTTGGCAGAAGGAAACCCACATTTAGGGTTGAGCCTTTGCAGCACACAAGAGGCTCTCTGTAGGTTAGAAATGTTTCTCCTTCCAACTTCCACTCTTCATTCTTCCCTACCCACACTCTGCTAACATTTTCCAGACTGACTTGATACTGGACTTGTACATGGCTCTTAAATTTTTCAAATGAATGCTTATTTTTCCCTTCCTCCTTCCTTAATTCTGGATATCTTGTAGATCTTATGGTCATGACAAGGTTTTTTGACAAATAATATTCTGAAAAATCGGATTTTTAGATTTAGTTTCCTCAAAATAAAATTCTTCTACATTCTCATTTGGATAAACAAAAAAGGTCTGTAAAGTCTTCTTGCCACCACCCTGCATTTCATGAATGTGCGTTTTCTGATCAAATCTGGCACAGAGGAGAGTGGGAAAGCTTGGAATACCAGAGAGGATGAAAAAGATGCCAACTGATTTACAACAACTTCTTTAGTAGGCAAGAAGTTTGTTTAAGTTTCCTTGGGAGTAGGGAGATTGTTGATATAGGTAACTGGCCTGGGTTTTTTTAAGTTTGCTTGAACCACAGAAAGGTACAACCCAAAACCTCCTCACACAGCAGGCCTTCTTAAACTATTTCTCAACAGCTCTAAAAGAGAATAATTATTATAAAATTTTCATTTAAAGGCTTGAAAAAAATGAAATAACGTATCAAGTTACATTTTTAATTTGCAACTCTCTAGAAAAAGATGATTATTTTCTGATACCTCTTACTGAGTACAGTTTAAATTATTATATACCTCTAATTATTATTTTTTATATCTCTGTTTAATTCATAATAATCTTACAGTTGCTTCAGTTAATTTTATAAGGTGATCTGTGGCAATGTGCAGGCACATAGTTATTAAATTCACCTTTTTTTTGCAGGACTTCCACTTATTCTGGGTGCCAGTCACAGAATTGATATCTGCCCAACAATCAGGATTGGCCAAGATGACTTACCAGGCAAGTAGCACCTTGGCTTTTTCAAGAAAAAGCTACAGTTCAAAAAATTTATCAGGTTATATTCAGCTCTGTGACAGCAAAATTCTCAAATTAAAATGAAAGTTACATTATGGATATGTACGTTTTTTTCTTGTAGGCTTTGACCTGATTTCTCAGTTTCAAATAGAAAAAGCTGCTTCCCAAGGAATTATAGAAAGAGTAGTGGGATCCACTTCTCTACAAGTAGCTTATAAATTGGGACCCAATGTAGACTTCAGGATACCAACCAGGTAATACCTTCATTGTCTGGCTTTAAAATATGGATATTTTGCAAACTTATTTTTAAGGTTTTTTTCTTCTCCCACCAGCTAGATCACCCAATTGGTACAGTTTTTGGAAGGGGAAAGAGGAATGGAACTTTTTTTTCTTTTTTTCATTGTCATCACCAGGTCAAACTGATTCTGTAGCAGCAATTTCAGAGGCTTCTTCTTTCCTCTAACCAATGATATTGCTCAGAGTGCCTCAAGATTTGCTGATAAGAGGGGATTCACCTCTAAAAAGTAATGTCAGAAGTTGCCGATTATTTGAAATAGGGAGGCAAAAGAAATGTAACAGGAGGAGAGGGGAGAAAGTTTTCTTAAAATATTGACACAAAGGGATCTTTCTGACCCTGTGAGGATTGCAGAGATTAGGTAGGACAACAACCCACTGATTCTGAGGTAAGGGGTTTTTCATTGTGTGTTTGTTTTAGGTAACAGGTACATGAATGTTCCTGGCTGATTTATGGTCACTTAATCTATAAAAGTTGAAAATTATTATTTAGCATGTTACAGTGAATTTGTGATAGAAGTCAGGATTTAGGAATCTAATTGTGCTTGTGCTTTTTGGGCCAGACTTGCTGCTGGTGAAGGAATAGAGACAGTACAGCAGGGTAGAGATGTCTTTGCCAGATTTAGGCAAGTCTGGATTCTGTTCCAGCACCTTATGTAATTAAGAATGCCTCAACTTAAAAATTAAGTGACTGGACTACTGTTTCAGCTAGGAATAATTGGATTGTGAAGTGTTTGTCTTATTCCACATATCACTAACAACTTTTCTTGCTGCAGTCCTCCCTGGCTCCTACCTTCATAGCCATGAGATTAAGCTACTTTAGAGCTTGAGTGTTTGGTTACATTGGGCTCATGACTACTTTCAGTCCCAGACCCAAATCAGGGCTGCGAGTGCATCAATGTGAATCCAAACCCAGACTGCAAATGGGATCATCACTTCACTAAAAGTTGGAGACTCTCAGATAAAAGCGGCAGTATTTTCACTTTTAAGAGAGTTTAAACTTATTCCTATAGATTATAGGTTATAGTGAAATAGTGAAATACACAAATTACCACTGAACAACCCTGTGTCAGGGCTTCTACTACAACATCTGAGCTGACTCCTGCCATTGGGGTCGTTGGCCCGGGAAATGGATTTAAGGTTTGAGTCCCGACTGTGCTTCACTGCCTCAGTGCTCCTCTGTCACGGAGCCCGAGCTCGCTGCTCTGCTCCAGAGTTATTTTACAGCGCCGTCCTCTCAGGAGGAGGGGAGGGGAGGGGAGGGGAGGGGAGGGGAGGGGAGGGGAGGGGAGGGGAGGGGAGGGGAGGGGAGGGGAGGGGAGGGGAGGGGAGGGGAGGGGAGGGGAGGGGAGGGGAGGGGAGGGGAGGGGAGGGGAGAGCCGCCCGGCCCGGCCCCGGAGCTGTCCGTGCCCGCGGTGCTGAAGCGGCGCTGGCCGCGGGCCGGGCTCACAGCCGGGATCAGCCTCCGGCCCCGCCCCCGCCCCGTGCGCTCCTGCTGCATCGAGACGGGAGGGAAAAATAGAGCGAGTGTGGGAAAAACAGCCAGCACGGCTTTCCCGGGGATGGAACTGGATGGCTGATATAGCTCAAGTGCCATAGGAGCACTGGGGAGGGACACTCATCAAACACGTCGGCAACAGGGCAATAATTTTTTAGGCTAACATACGATGATCATGCCAAGGCAGAGGAGCCCATTTTAGAGTGGCTATATTGTATGAGAATGAGAGCTCAATTGGACGGGCATGGCTCAGCATTCAGTCTTTGATGTAGCAATAGCTTATGCCTTGAAAAACTCAAAGAGCTTCCTTAAAATGCTACTGAGTTGTAGCTTGGTCTTTTTTGCTGCTTTGCATGCTTACCCAGAAGTATGTCCCAGAATGAACAGAAATGATTGCACGCAATAACTTAGCTTCTCCCATCATCCAAATAAATTCCCATTGGCCACATAGAGTCTTTTGGCTATATATGGTTCTTATAGGGTAAAATCTGCCAAAGGATCAATACAGTGTTCTCCATGTAATGGTGTGCTGTAAAAATGGTGTAACAACTTTGTGTGGAACAGCCATGACCTATAGATGTTTTCGCTGGACATGGTGAACCCATCATTTTTCAATTTAATCCATGTACATGTTGTAGGTGTCCATCAGTTCGTAAGTATAAAATTAATCCTGTTAATTTGGATAATAATTGTGTTTATTCTTAATGGAAATCTTAAAGATTATATTGGCACAAACAAATATCATGACACATTTTTTATATGTGGGAAAAGGGCTAATTATCTTTGTGTATTGGATGAAAGCTTAAATCTTTGACTTCACAAATGCAACTGTCATAACACACACACACACGAAACCCCCAAACAAAATAGGGAGGAATTTTATAAAGTTTTATCAGTATACTTGAAATATCCAGAAAATTTCAAATGTCAATTTTCTGGCTATTTTTGTAATTTGGGAATATTACTTTGCTGTGAAGCAGTGCTCCTCAAGTGCATGTGCTTGGAGGTCTGGCTTTTCTACAGTCAGCCACCAAAGCTCTTCAGGTGCTTTTCCTTTCACGTTGTGAGTAAGCTATACCACCCAGATACTGATGATGACGCTGAAATAGAAAAGACAAAGTGCAGCTAGGAAGCTAATTAGGTTATAAGAGAATTAATTAGCTCAGAAGTGGAAGTTTCTGAAGAATAAAGATCAGCTGAGGGTAATGAGTTCTAACAAATGACTTCTGGTTAATGACTTAGGACAGATGCTTCTAGAAGTGCTGAGCTAAGTTTTATTGTTATTGCTTCTTCAGTTGCTGCCAGGCAGTGTCTGTCAGGTCAGCTGATTCTAGGCAGCTTCAGGAGATGCAGGCACAAATATCTCCAGATTGCTTGAAAGAACCCTCAACCCTGGGCACATGATACTGCATTATCATGAGAATGCCCACAGCAATTTCCACAGCCACCTCCAGTGGGTTGTGCTAACATTTCTAAAATCCTTATTTAGCAAGGACTAAGTTAAGTCAGTGAGCAATGGAGCTCACCTAAGAAATTAACTCAAAATCCCCAAATTTATGAAAATAAACAGTTACTTTGTAGAATTTAAATAGGTCTATAGTTGAGATTTTAACATGCTCTTCTGCTCTTGATGAATCCTGGGGTCAGTGGGATGGGTCAGGGTTTCCTCACTGTAGTCAGATGACTTATCTTGGTTGTATTGAAGCTTGGATAGGAGTTTGAAATCTCAAAGAAATCTTCCTGGTAAGTATTCAAAATACAGGATTAGTCTGAGTGAATTTATGAAAAAGATTAAAAGAAGCAGTGTTTCAGGAGTTGCCCTAGATGATATTCCTATGTTTCAAACTTCCCATCCTCCAATACTTTAAAAATTTGGGTAACTATTAAAATATCTGATAAAAAAAATTGACCTAACCTTGTATTCATAAAACAACTAAAGCAGTTAATAATAGTATGAGCATACAAGGAAAGCAGACTGGAATGTCTTCTTACAAACTGAAGAAAAAAACTAAATTAAATAAAAAGGTCTGATGACTTATATCCCTAACAATTTTAAGTGGATAGGAAATAGGTCAGGAATAAATCTAGATTTTGTCCTTTAAATAGGTTTCCATATAAATTCTTTCTTCACTTTTTTACCTGAATCTAAATTTATAATTGCTTGGTTCCCTTCCATAGATCAGTGGAATTGGAAAAAACTATGGTAAAAATAAGTTCCAGAAATAATTGGAGTGCTTATACAGCTATCAACTGTTCAACAGAGTCCATCACTCTTCACTTGGCAGTGAGATGGAGGAATGGCTTCTCTAGAATTATTTATTTAAATATCACACTAAATTTGCCATGGTTTCCAAATATTTAGCATTTTAGGTTGCTGACTTCAGAAGGGTTTTACCTATATAAGGATTGCAGGCTTTTGGATAGAAATGTGTTCTGAAATAGAGTTAAATAACTAAAGGATTATTACTGTTGGAGTAGCTGAGATGAGAGTATCTCTGATTTGCTTGTACAATTATAGGTATAAATCTTATACAGTAACAGTCCCCTGCAGATACCTTTCTGGTGATGGGTCATGGTTTCAGTGTGTTGTCTCATGTTACTGATGCTGAGCCTTTAGTCTAAAGGCAGCAGTTCTTCTGATTGGTTATTATTAATTTTTTTAAATGTGAATACTTATCCATGCTTGTGCTCAAATTTTTATCTGTAGTGTTTGATATACATTTCTTATTATTTAGTTTTCTCATATCAATGTCAGAAGCTCTTACATTATTTCTCTTTGCGTATCTTCTGAAAAAGTGAACATTTTTTTTTCCTATTTTAACATCTGAGAAAAGGATAACCCATATAATGTCTTGAAAAGTATAAGTCTATAGCTAAATATGATGCAAAGAATTCATTTGCCAATCTGGTATAAACAATCTTCTAATCAAAAATATGTTCATGTAGTAGGGTTTTTTTGTTTCTTTTGTTGTTTTGTTTTCTTGGCAGTATATTTGTGTCAGCTGAGGTCGGATGAGAATGTGTATGATAGTTTAATGAGTATTGCCATGACAGCAAAACTTAGCAGTGCAGAGAAATACTGAAAACCTCTTCACAGACAATCTGGGATTAGTACTGCTTCTTTCAGGCTCAGTGTATCAGACACCCTGGAGTCATTGAACTTAACACAGAAAGTTGAATGTCACAAGGAGGCTATTTAAAAATCACCTAACAATACAACCTTCAGTGTGGGAGCAGAAAAACCAGCTCTTCTGCAAGAACAAATGAGATTCAGCAACTGAAGAGACAGATGACCCAGCTGAGATAAAGTTTTAGCAGTAGAGGAGATTGAAATATTTTTAAAAGAGATATTGCAGAGGAAGGACACAAAGGACCATAAAAGATGTGCTGAACTGGATTAGAAGCTTAGTAAGAGTGAAGGTATATCTGGATAGGGAGAAAAATTATCTTCCTGGAGCAGAAAAGAATATATATGCTTACTTTGTAGGCCAGAAACCCAACACAAGGAGGGAGAGGGGACAGTAAACACTGCAAAGTGCTCAGAACTGAGGGAAAGCTACAATATCCACCTGTTGATGTTTGCATCTGAGATGGAAAGATACTAACTGAAAATAAATGATGACAGAACACGAGTTAGATAAAATCCTATTAAATGAAACCACATGGGGCAGACTACTTCATCCTCAGTCAAGAGACACCATTCAAAGCAAAGCACAGACAGGTTAAAGACACTGGCAAAGAACTCCTGCTTCCACATTTGTATATCTCCACACCTTATATAATGAGCTAAACTTTCCAGGGAAACATTCCCCTTCCTTATAGCTCGGTTCTCAGGTGCATGCAAAGTCTCATGGGGAAAAGGAGCAAGCAGCAGCAGTGCGGGTACTCTATTTGTAAGAGAAGCAGCTGCTGCTGCTGCCAGGCTCGCCGTGTCCTCGCTGAACTCTGCTGAGGCTGTGTCGCTGCCTGCTGGAGCACAGCTGCAATACAGCTCGGAACACGACAGACTAGGGACAGTGCTCCTGGAAGTTCTCTTTCTAAATCAGTAGTCATCAAGCATGCAGAATAAGAGCTGACTTACACCTTTTTTTTTTGCTTTTCCCCCCTGCCATAGTCTAAATCCTGAGATTGACTAAGGTTGTTTAAATAGCTCCTGAGATAAGATTGATCTGCCACTCAAAAATCATCTTTGTTCAAAAGGTCTACTTGTTTGAGAAGTTATTCTAATGAAAGCTGGGATAGCCTTCGTTAGAATAACTTCTAATAGCTCTGCATATCTTCATGATTAAGAAATGTATTTAAACTTCTTAAATGCTGGCAGATGGCAAATAATATATTGAGGTTAACTGGATATGACACTAGAGCTTTATGATCCATAGAATAAATATGGAAAGGCCTGTTTCTTAAATATTGTACTGGATTGAAGTGATACATTTGAAATAAAAAATGACATTACTGTTTTTCACAGTGACACAGCCTGTTCTACCTATGTTTCCAAAGCTCATCTTACAGGAGCTAAAATATGAGATGTTTTACATGTGACAAATCTGTCCCCTGCTACTTGTAGTCTTGTGGTTGAATGTCACAGGACAGAATACACTTTAAGTGTGGGTTCTCTCCATATATTTGTCAATGAATTTTGCTGAAGTGATAGCTTATACCTTAAAAAAAGGGTTATTGGAAGGCTGAACAAGAAAATGCGTTTACAAAAGACATTATTATGGCTTCAAAGTCAAATCAGATCAGCACTTTTTTCCTGATCATTGTAAAGTCATACTATGTTGACTGATTTTGTATGTCTACTAGTGGGAAGGAGGATAACTGTAGGATATACTTTCTATATCTGAAGCAGGAGTTAATTGTTGCTCCATCTATTATTCTTAGAAAGGGTTATCATAAGAATTGTAAAACGTTGGAAGAACCCACACTTCTGAACCAGTTCTTTTTCCATTAGTATCATGTTGTTTTGGGGCTCAGCATGCAGAACTGCACTGATAAAAGAATAGATGAGATATAGTCCCACTGAGTAAAGGTTTCTCATTACTCTGTGGTGATATGTGAGCTTTTCAGAGCAAATACAGACCGAATGTACTGTATTTTAATCCTACACAGTGCCATCTATTCCAACGGCTTGCCTGATGAATATTCTTTCCTAACTACTTTTCGGATGACTGGGGCCACACTTCAGAAATATTGGACTATTTGGCAGATTCAGGATTCTTCAGGAAAAGAACAAGTTGGAGTGAATCTCAATGGCCAAATGAAAAGTGTTGAGTTTTCTTATAAAGGAGCAGACGGAAGACACCATACAGCACCATTTTTACATTTGCCTTTCTTGTTCGACTCCCAGTGGCACAAGCTTATGATAATTGTGGAAGCAAACAGTGTCACACTTTTTATTGACTGTATTAAAATAGAATCCTTAAACATAAAACCAAAAGGGAAAATCAACACTGATGGCGTTGCTGTGCTTGGAAAACTTAAAAATAATCCTCAAATTTCAGTTCCGGTAAGTTTCAAAATATTTTGTTTCTTCAAAAAGCATTTTACATGAAATATGGGGTTTTGTTTTGTGGAATGCATGTTTGAATTACTTCTGGAAGCAGAAATGGCAGAATATAACTCCCTGGTAGGTAATTACTAGCTGTATTTTTTCAATTTTGCACTTATACCTTGTAAGTTAAGAGATGACCCAGGTTATGTCTCAATTTCAATAATGAAAATTCTTAGACATCCCGGTACTTGTTACAACTTTGAAGTAAAAGAGTGAAGTGAGACATAATTTTAAACTATATCTCATTGTTTGTAAAAAACTGTGGATGCAGGCCAACCAGTGTTGTGTAAATCTGAAAGGGAAAAAATTGCAACAAAAGAAGCATCTCATGCTTCATCACCTCTGTATGTTTAGTTGCTGTATTGGATTGGATTGAAATCAGTTTTACATGAGAATGCCAACAGAAAGCTGCCCCGTGTGTCTGAAGGGCTCTATCTAGCATGCTGTTATAGGTGTGGATCAGAAAATTTCAATAGCTGAAAGGTTATACTAATTTAGTTGAAAACAAGAGTTAATCTTTGAAAATGTGATTAAAAATAACCAGCTGGAGGTGATAATGTGGCAATTAGCATATTGCAAATTGACATATATATCTTAGCTTTGCTAACTGCTCTGAGTGATACTGATGGATGAATGGGTAGGTGGGATGATGAAAACATTACATATATTCTATGCATGTTACTAGGATGAAAAGAATTCTGTGCCAATACTGTTTTCCTCTTCAGAAGGCTAGTTGGATTAAATGCAGAGAAATCTGTAGGTATTAATGCAATAATTTTACAGCACCTGGTATACAGTGCTAGAGCAAACTGTGCCCTCAAGTTAGACATAGAGTCATCCCTTTAAAAATGAGGAGGGTTCCTTTGTCTGTTGAAGTAGTGATTCCAAATGACAGCTGACAAATGAGGAGAGAGATGTGGTATCAAGGTCACTTTGGACTTCTGTTGGTACTCTGAGTGACCCTTGGCCAGGATTAAAGAAGTGAGGAAAAGCAGAAGAGCAGTTTGGAATTTTATCCTCTTTCCTCTCCAGCCTGTGTTTTGCAGAGACTTGCTCTTTTCAGCAAGGTACACAAAAGAGCAGCATTGATCACCCAGGGCTCTTCAGGCTTTTAGTGGGGAAAAGTGTCTGGCATTGTTCTGCCTTGCCTGTGTTTAAGACTGTATATCTTTAGGCACCAGTGTGGAGCTCTAGTAACTATAGGACAATCTTCTTTAAGGATGAAAGAACAACAAGGAGTTAAATAATTTTTAAAATCCACCATTTATAATGCAAACTCTTATCACATCTCTACTGTTCTGCTGGCTTTGCAGTCGGCACAGTTTCCAGAGTGCTGAGGCTGGAACACAACAGGAGCAGTACCCTTGTTTGTGTTACCTGTTAACTGACACCACCATCTGTGAGCCAACTCTTTCCCTCCTTTATCCGTTTCTCATTTTCAAACCTTCACTATAATAGCCGATTGAGTGCCATAATATACATATAAAAGAACTAATACTAATTAAATACAAGGCAGCCATACAATAGCAACAGCCCATACAGGAGTAAATTGTCAACATTATCCTCACATTAAATCCAAAACATAGCACTGTACAAGCTATGAAAAGAAGAAAGCTAACTGTGCCTGTCTTGAGGCTATATAAAACAAAAGCTGGTAGGAAACCTCCCTAACTTTTCAAAAATGAAAAACAAAACTCTTCTGCTGGCAAGGTAGTAATAGATGTGACTGGCTTCCCATAGATTTAGGAGAGGTGAAAGAAGGCCTAATATGTTCTAGCCTTGCTGTCAAGGTATTTTTTCTCTTTGCCAGTATTTCACAATGATCTTGTTGATTATGTTAAGCTAATTTAAAGGATGCCACTATTTTGAAGATGTTTCTTGTAGGTATGCTACTGATATCAATACACAGTGTCATTAAGGATTATATACAGTCACAAAGTTCTCAGAAATGAACCCCAGATAATTTAGGGGAAATCACAAAGCAAAGATATTAAAATGTAACCTTTCAAACCCAAAGGTGATGTGCTGGTTTTGCCTGAGGTAGAGATTATTTTCTTCAGAGTAGCTGGTATGGAGCCGTGTTTTGGATTTGTGCTGGGAGCAGAGTTGATGGCACAGGAATGATTTTGTTATTGCTGAGCAGTGCTTGGATGGAGTCAAGGCCTTTTCTGCTCCTGACCCCACCCCATCAGCAAGGATGCTTGGGGGTGCACAAGGACTTGGGAGAGAACACAGCCAGGGAAGCTGATCCCAGCTGACTAAAGGGATATCCCAGACCATATGACATACGCTCAGAACATAAAGCTGGGAGAGGAAGGAAAGGGCAGAGGGGAGTTTGAAGTGATGCTCTTTGTCTTCCCAAGTCACTGTTACCTGTGATGGAGCCCTGCCTTTCTGGAGAGGGCTAAACATCTGCCTGCCATTAGAAAGCGGTGAATTAATTCCTTGTTGTGCTTTGCTTGTGTGCATGGCTTGAGCTTTACCTATTAAATGTCTTTATCTCAATCCACATATTTCCTTACTTTTACTTTTCCAGTTCCCATCCCACCATGGGGTAGTGGGGTAGGGTGAGCAAATGGCTGTGTGGGGCTTAGTTGCTATCTGGAGTTAAACTACGAAGAATGTTTAAGACCCATAGGTCAGCATTCCTGACATACATTTTGCAGGTTTCCTACAGGAAACAGGATTTCTGTTTCATCTTAATTTCTTAGCACAGGTATAATTAACTGTATCTGACTGTTCATTGAATAGTTCTACAGAAATCCCTGCAAGTGCCCACCATATTTGCACCTCTTGATATCAAACACATAATTCAGTTGTCTTATTAGCCCTTTAGTTGAGAGAGGTGAAGGTTAGGTAAAATGCAAATGACACCTAAATATGTAGGGTAGTATTTTCAGTACAAAATCAGTCACAGGGATGCATTTAGCAGTACCCTAGCTTTAAGGAAAACCATGACTCTCAGAGAATGGTTGTAGGTCTCCTCTGGGAGAGCTGGCTCCCTGTACCCCACAGGGCTGTTCCTGGCTTGGTGATGATCCAGGGGAAGTCATTCCTCCTGGGGAAGTACCACTCAGCTAAGCAATTTTTCATGTGCAGATTTTCTACAATACTTTGTCAAGGATATCTATGTTTCTTCTAACAGAGGTCTGCTGTCAACTGTTTGTACATTCATTAAGTGGCCAAGAATAAACTACATGTTTAAATACATCTCATTCCAGAGCTATTTTAAACATGTTTTATCCATTTTCGGACATCTCTGAAATAGGTGTTTAGAGCTTCATTTTCTTTATACCTTTTTTAAAAGCCTTTGAACATTACAGCCAATTCAGGTGTTATTTGGCTTTCCATAGCTATGGTTCAGCCTTCTGAATGTGAGATTTCACAGGGTGAAAAAAACCCAAGATGTGACTTTTTACAGTACACAGACACAATCTATTCTGTAGTGTAAATTAATCCCTCTTAAACAAATATTGACCAGCAGCTTCCTCTTAGATGCTACAAGTCATGTAGCTTCCCTAAACTAGTTAGTAGCATTAAATGTCAATTAAATAATGACCAAGAGTCACTTCTAGCAAAGCGTTTAGTGTCTATTATGAAAAATCATGGTAAAGCCTCTGAAATCACAGGAATCAAGGCAATTACATAACCTCACAGAAGTTATCATGTGAGCAGTGAGAAATTAATTCCCTTACCTTCCTATAAAAACATGTAATTTAGAAAGTAAATTCTTTTTCAGTTTTCTGAAATCTCATAGTGCTTAGAGTTTATAATGGATTATATTAATGACTTTTAGATAAAAAGATAAAACTTTTAGATACTTTTATCTTAAAAAAGAAAAGATAAAATGCAGTTGTGAATCTGTGTACAAATTCACCCTCCATAAAGCATTCCAGAAATCCTGGAATAAATTTTTGTAAAGGATGAAAGGCAAGATACAGTTTCTAATGGAACTGTATCTATTATTCTCCCAGGCAGGCATAGTAATAACAAGCAATAAAGAATCCCTTTTAAAATTATATGTATTACAGTGCACCTCTGAGAAGTTGACCTATTCTACAAGATTAATAAGGCCCTCACCAGAATGCTGCAAAAAAGTATAGGAAACACATAATTTATGTCCTTTTAAAATTATGCCACTGGAAGTAATATACTTTAACATTGTCTGGGAGTAAATCAAAAGCTATGCCTATGCCATATTAAATAACCAAGACTGTTGAGATATTTAAGCTTATAGCCAAGCAAGTTAAAGACTAGAATAGCCCCAAACATGGATTTATTTAGTCAGTTTAAAGAGGCTAAAACAGAAATTTCTGCAATATAAATAGGCATTTAAAAACTACTAGTCCATCTGACTACGTAATTATCTTATTTCAGAGGATATGAGATTCCTAAATCTACAATATTGTAATATCAGGTTGAACCATTGCTTTTTTGGGCTTCCCAGCACAGGCCATGCAATTCAATCTAGTGAGTCCTAAGTCAGTTCTATCTAAAATAAAGTGTATTTTTAGACATCCAAACCAAATTTAAGAATATGGTTACTTTCTGTCTTCCCTGATAATTTGTTTCAGTGTTTCATTATTCTTTTTGTTAAGAAGTGTGTCTCATACTCTTGTTTTAAAGCCTAACTCATGCAAAGATTTTACTTTTTTTCATAAAATATACTTCATATGACCAAATCTTCCCGGAAACATGCTAAAGTTATAAACAAATATTTTGTCAGGAGTGGCAGCACCTCGGCCGGTTTATGTCCCCTCTTTAAAAGACCTCCAGAGTTAGGGGTGGGGGAATGCAGGGGGAAGCCCTGCTCCACCTGTAGCTATTGACATTAAATAACTAGCGTAGTGTGCCAGTATTCCACCTCTTACCCGCTCAGCCAGCGTGACCCCCGACCCGAATTAACATGATCTTTTCTCCTTTGCCAGTTCGAGATCCAGTGGATGGTGATCCACTGCGACCCCCTGCGACCCCAGCGCGAAGGCTGCGACGAGCTGCCGGCTCGGGTGAGAGATCTGCCCTGCCCTGCCCTGCCCTGCCCTGCCCCGCCCTGCCCGCCGATACAGCCCACGGAATTCTCACTTTTTCTCCCCCTTCCTGGCCGGCGATGTTCTTTTTTACCATACCTGCCTGGCACTCAGCGCGTTTAGAAATCCAACCCCCAGAGCAGCAGCAGCCGCTAACTTTAACCCTTCCGTGTCCGGCTGTCCGCCCGCCCCCGGCGGGCCGGCCGCAGTGCGCTCCGTGCCTCGCAGGCACAGCGGCAGTCGCGGCCGCGCCGGGAGCCCCGCGGGTGCGGCGGGCTCGGTGCCGACCCGACAGCAGCAGGACAAAGGGTTAAGGCGCTGCTGGCACTCCGTGCTCGCCTGCCCGGCAGCCAGCCTTCCTCCAATCCCCGCCACCGTGCCCAGGGCCGGGCCGCAGCCGGGAGGGGGCCGCGCTCACCTTTCGCTCCCCGGCAGCCGCAGGCTGCTCCCTCCATCCATGGCCCGGCGCCTCCTGCCCCTGGGGCTTTTCCTGCAGGCACTTTGCCTCGGCCTGGCTCAAGTAAGTTTGTTCTGACTTTGGCTCTGCTTTGTTGTTTGTTATTTTCTCTCCCTCGCAGGTAACCCAGACGGGAATCGAGGTAAGTGCGAGGGAGCGGCCGGAGCTCGGGGCGCTGCTGCAGGGGGACCGAGGGCTGCTCTGCCGTGCCCTGGAGCCGACCCAGCCTTGTCCCGTGTCCCCCGGCAACCGTGGGTGGCACAGGCGAGCTGAGCACAGGACAGCGCTACCTGCGTGTGCCCACCCGGAGCACGGGGCACGGGGCAGCGGTACCTGCGTGTGCCCACCTGCACAGGGCAGCGGTACCTGCGTGTGCCCACCCGGAGCACGGGGCAGCGGTACCTGCGTGTGCCCACCTGCACAGGGCAGCGGTACCTGCGTGTGCCCACACAGGGCACGGGGCAGCGGTACCTGCGTGTGCCCACCCGGGGCACGGGGCAGCGGTACCTGCGTGTGCCCACCCGGGGCACGGGGCAGCGGTACCTGCGTGTGCCCACCCGGGGCACGGGGCAGCGGTACCTGCGTGTGCCCACCCGGGGCACGGGGCAGCGGTACCTGCGTGTGCCCACCTGCACAGGGCAGCGGTACCTGCGTGTGCCCGCACAGGGCACGGGGCAGCGGTACCTGCGTGTGCCCACCCGGAGCACAGGGCAGGTGACACCAGTGGGGCTTGAGCTCCATGTGCAACCACCACTGGATGGAACATTTCTGGGAACTCTGGTGTGCGGAGGAAATCCGTCCCGAGCGGCAGTGCTGTGGGGACCAAGGGGCCAGGCTCAGGGCCCGGGGCAGCCTGCTGCTCACAGAGCCCCGTTGTGGGGCCGCGGGCAGAGCTCACTCCAAGGAGAACAGAGCCCCCCATTATGGGCACGGAGACCTGGAACAGCCTTTCCCTGAGTTTCCACAGGCTGGCGGCGCCTGCTGCCTCCCCTCGGGAGCCCGGTGCTTTAAGAAAGCTCCTCTGTAGAGGTTAATGTAACCCTGAGGAACCAGGGGAAGCTGCTGAGCCTGTCAGTGAAGCAGGGAAAGGGTTGCTTTAAATTTTTGTTGCTAGTATGAGTTCAGGAAGACTGTCTTCTTTGCTAGTATGAGTTCAGGAAGACTGTCTTCTTTGCGTTGGCAGAAAGAGTAATTAGTGTAGCAAATTTCGGTGTTTGATTCGCAAGGATCACTTTTATTTCTGCCACTCTGTCATTGCCATGTGGCATTCAGAGCCTGCTGGGTGGGGAGTGGAGCCCACCAGGCCCCACCAGCATTGTGGGCACAGGAGAGTGGCTGTGCCCAGGGAGGGGGGTTCAACACCTTCCCCACTCCTCTGGTGAGGGCAGTGCTGCCAGCCCTCACAGTGGCAGTCAAAATACCATATGGGGCCTGTGATGTACATGGGGTGAGGATGCAGGTCCTTGTCACAGCTGCAATCTCCTGACTAACCCATAACCTCTGTGCTGGTTCCCCCAGAATGGCCCTGTGGCTTGTCAGGCTCTAATTGCTCCTTTTTTTCACTTGTCAGAGAGGTCCCCCTGGTCCACCAGGCCCCCCAGGTCCACCAGGGCCACCAGGAGTTCCCGGTATTGATGGCATTGATGTAAGTGTTTCCCATACCTGCCTAGGAAATAGGAAATCCCTTGAGGTGAATCTACATTGTCTGTCAGCCTTTGATCTTCAGGAGTTTGAATTTGGCTACATGATGCATGAAGGCTACAGATACATGAAGGAATTGATGGGTCTCATGTTCTGTAATGGGCTGGAGAGAGGGGAGAAAGATTTTCAGGTTATCTTTGGTATAGAAAAATCAGGATTATTTGTTTTATGTAATCAACATCATATGCTGTGATTATCTGCTATTAATGGGGTGTAGGGGTTTTATAAATCTAATCTCAAAAGCGATGATTACATAGAATCATTCATACTAAATCATGTTAATGATTTGTGGCGTTATTCCTGATAAGAGCTACCATGTGCGTTCCCTTGATTTTTGTCAGAAGTTTCTGTGATGATTTCTGTTAGTCTGTAATAGAAAATGTGTGGATTTCGTATTTATTTTATACAATAAGGGTCAGTTCAGGATTATTTCTGATAATCTGTAAATCAGTGATTTTCATGAAGGACCATAAAAGGTTGTTGTAGTTCTGACTAATACCTTCTTTTTCATATCTTGGCAGGGGGAGAGAGGCCCAAAGGGCCCCCCTGGTCCACCGGTAAGTCATTTCAACTACTTTTCATTTGTTTCTGTGAGAGAAGTTTTGAGTTTTGCTTCTTCTTCCCTCTGTGAAACATGTTTAACTGTCCATTTAAATCCTGAAGGGTCCAGATGGGGATGCAGGGAAACCAGGATCCCCTGGCTTGCCTGGAGAGCCGGGAGCTGATGTGAGTACACTTGATTTTCTAGAATTTCCTTTTTTTTTTTTTTTTTTTTAATAAATAGATGAAGCACAAGCGCTGTGTACTGCCACCTGGCCCTGAAGGGGGAGGGCGCTGAGTAGTGGTCTCAGGGACGAGTCCTGCTGCTGCCTCTGGAAGCCACCTCTGGTCACAGAGCAGGGCAGAGAGGGCATGAGGAGGGTCTGCTGATGCATCTTCCCTGTGGAAAATAATAGAGAAGATCAAAGTTTCAACATCATCTAGTGTTGATGGCCTGTTAGGTCATACCTCTTTGAGTAAATTTGTGCCAATAAAAATACCTTCAAACCTTTTTGGGAAACTTCATTTTTCTCTCTTGAGAGCACCGATAGAAAGCATTTCTTGTTATGAAGTGAGCTTTTTGCATTAGTACTTAGATGGTATGCCAGGAGGGAGGCAAGCTTATGTTTAATATAAACGAGCTTTTAGAATTTTAAAAATCAAAAATAAAGATGATATACCACAAACCAGTGTGTTAGAGGGTATTGCAAATTATATAAATGAAAAAGCCTAGTATCTATTTATTCTTGCAATGCACTTAGAGGTTAATATTTAATTTGCTTTTGGGAAGAGATTTAGTGGACATGGAATAGTCTTTATTAAACTGTTCAAATTTCATATCTGTAACAGGAAATGGGCTTTGTGAGTGGTACCTCAACCACTTCACTTTTTTCTAGAAACAATACAGGCCCACAAGCCACTTGTGCGTGGCAAAATCCTATAAGCAGATCTTTAAAAATCATTGTCTCTTACAATTAAAGGCATAGGTTTATTTTCCTTTTCAAAATCATTGGGAACACGATCACGTGAAACAGAACACACTAAGCTCAGCTCAGCTTTTGGTATCTGTTCACTCTTGCATATTCCCTTATATAAGTGCATGAGCGGAAATGTAATACTAGAGTACAGGCTTTTGAAATATTGAACCTTTTTAATTTTCACTTGAAGAAAAAAAGTGAGACCTTATTGTACTTCCACTATGTAGTCAATTTTTAATTGCTGTTTCATACTTGTAATACCTTCTGTGTTTAATTGGTGAGACAGCTTTGACTTTTTAAATCTCATTTTATTTCAAAAATTATTTCAGTGTCAGGTTTAATAGACTGTAAAAATTACTGTACAGTAATTACTTGTAATGATCATGTAAGCTTTCAAAATCAAATTGTCGGAACAATTGTGCGAACACTGAATTGCTGGAAGTATACCAAAAAAGTGGAAGGGTACAAAAAAATAAAAGTATTAGATAAACGTAAAAGAAAAGCTCTTCTGGATATCTGGAAATTTCTAAGCCGTATAAGCTGACCATAAAATTGGAAACAAAAGGAAAAATAAGAACTCCAAATGAATTCCTGGTTATAATATCATGGTTTGTTTTTAATTTTAGCCACATAGACAAGTTCAAGGGGTAAATTTAAATCCAGCCTGCTGGATTTCTGGATTTTGTTTTGTGTTGTTGTTGTTGTCAATGAAACTTTTGTTTGAAATGGACAACACTGAGATTTTGTTTCTAACCTTAGCCATGAAATAAATTCATCAATCTCCCATTAAGAGGAAATAAGATCATATGAGATCAAATGTTTAATTGTATTGTGATTTAACGGAGTAATTCTTAGTGATATATATCACAGGCACTGATGCCTGTCACCAGAAGCTAGTACTTTGAACTTGTACATATAAATAAATATTTGGATTGCAAGTCTCCTGCAGTTACTGATTTTATTTAATTGCTTCATTTTTCTGTGTTTTATAATGTTTTCTGTTGTGATTAAGAAAAAACACATAACCCTGGCATTAACACTGTATATCTTACTTCCAAAGGGATTCACAGGACCTGATGGCTCACGGGGAGCCCCAGGACCCAAAGGACAGAAGGTGGGAACAAAATTATGCCTGAAATGACAGATTTTTTAAAGCAGCACTTTTGTTTGCCTCTCTGTGACTAATCAGATGCTGCAGCCTACTTAACAATCCTTACATACCTTTAGAACACATAAGTACTGGCCCCTTTCACACAGCACAAGAAGCTTCCATTCCCACAGCCTGCAGTAAGGAGTGCTGGCTGGCATTACACTGTTGGCATTGAGGTTGAGCATCTGCAGTAAAGCTGGGGCCCTTTCCATCTTGCATTACAATCGTGTCATCGTAAGATGCAGTGGGAACCAGAACAACAAAACCTGGCTTCATCATCAATCAAACAAATGAAATATAAATCAAAAGTTAGAGTAACAAGCATTCTTGAGTTTTTGGGGGGTGAGGGAATAAAAGTATCTTTTTAATACTGAGGAAGTCTTTCCTTTCTGTCAAGTCTTACTGAAACCAGCATAGCATTAATAAAGTGAATAATACTTGCACACTGTGTCCACTAAATTATGCCCTCCAAAAGGTGAGAGAGCATCTTCCTGTATATTGTTTACAAAACTTGATGCTAATGCCTCTTACAAACTCATTTTTTCTCTTTTAAAGGGGGAGCCAGGACTGCCAGGTGCTCGTGGACTTCCAGTAAGTAGTGCATTCAGTATACAGAGGATTTTTACACCTTAAGTATTATTGTGAAGGCTTCTCACCACTAAATGTTGAGACAAAAAGCCCAAAACTATTTCTGAGGTTTCAAAGAACTCGTAAGTTACAAAAGTAGTACTTTAAGGTATGGTTTTGTCTTTATATCTAAGTGTACAAATATTATTAAATGTTATGTTGGTTTGTATGCTGTAGAAAAGGAGCATGTGTGATGTAGTCCTGAGTTTTAGGCTTATACCATTCTTTTCCATCTCTGTGGAAATGCTATGGAGATGAGAGAGCCCATGTTTCATTTGCATATAGGAGTCTACAGTTATTCCTGTTTTCAACTTCTTGCCATGTGTTTAAATGGCATCACTGAAGTGTAAATTCTGTGAGACTCCTTGTACTGTTTTGCAGTTCCTCATGAAAACAGGCCAAAATATGAGAAAGGACATGAAAAGATTCCATTTGGCATGCAGGTGGATCTAATATCCATTTTTAGGGGCTGAAAATAATTGGGAATTTTAGGAGTTTTGGTGGTAGAAGAAGTGAATGATGGTTGGCATGCAGGAATTTAGCTTAGGAAAACACCTCAAGATGAGTAATGGAACAAGATGACTAGAATAAATTATAATAAGACTGTGTATAATCGCAATTTAGTTTAAAATTAGATTCTTTTGGAAAAGTTATTTAAATTAGATAGAAGAAGTATGATATTCCAGTACAACACTCCTTCTGTATTTGTATTTTTGACTTTTTCCTATTAACTCTCATTACATTTATATTTAAAAATTATTTTGATAGTTGGCCACAGAGAAAATGATAAATTTATTCTTGAAGGTGTGATATTATGTTCAAATTCAATATGAATAACTTTGTGGACACTTTAATTTACATGGATGCTCATTCTTACCTGAAAATTTGGAAAATAGGTGATATAATGGCTGGCTGGTCTGCAGGCTCAATATATGAGTTAAATTTAGTCACAGAAAATGGCAGAGCTGAGTTAGACTGAAGCCCCAACATTTTTCTGTTAGAGGCTTGAGGTTTTTCTTTTTTCTTTTTTCTTTTTTCTTTTTTCTTTTTTCTTTTTTCTTTTTTCTTTTTTCTTTTTTCTTTTTTCTTTTTTCTTTTTTCTTTTTTCTTTTTTCTTTTTTCTTTTTTCTTTTTTCTTTTTTCTTTTTTCTTTTTTCTTTTTTCTTTTTTCTTTTTTCTTTTTTCTTTTTTCTTTTTTCTTTTTTCTCTTTTCTCTTTTCTCTTTTCTCTTTTATCATCTTTTATCTTTTTTATCTTTTTTATCTTTTTTATCTTTTTTATCTTTTTTCTTTTTTCTTTTTTCTTTTTTCTTTTTTCTTTTTTCTTTTTTCTTTTTTCTTTTTTCTTTTTTCTTTTTTCTTTTTTCTTTTTTCTTTTTTCTTTTTTCTTTTTTCTTTTTTCTTTTTTCTTTTTTCTTTTTTCTTTTTTCTTTTTTCTTTTTTGTCAACTAGATGGGGAAATAATTTCTGGGTTGTATGCTCTGCATATTACAACATCTAGCTGCAAAAAGAAGTAGTTACAGTCTGTCAGGTGTGTTTACTCAGATGATATGGGGAAAAGTGATTATAGGGATGGACTACCCATCCTATGAGGAAAGGCTGAGAAAACTGTGATTATTCAGCCTTGAAAAGACATGGCTTTGGGGTGACCTAATTGCAGCCTTCCAGGCTCTTAAGGGACCCCACAAGAGAGCTGGTGAGGGACTTTTTACAAGGGCGTGTGGTGGCAGGACAAGGGGAAATGGCTTCAAATGAAAGAAAGTAGGTTTAGGTTAGATATTAGGAAGAAATGTTTTGCTGTGAGGGTGGTGAGGCACTGGAATAGGCTGCCCAGAGAAGATTTGGATGACCCATTCATGAAAGTGTTTAAGGCCAAGTTGGATGAGGCTCTGAGCACCCTGGTCTAATGGAAGGTGTTCCTACTCATGGCAATTTGAACTTTTATCTCCCTTGCAAACCTATGATAGGAAAAATTGGGGAAATAAAAATGAAATACTGAAATACTTGTTTAAAGTACTGTGACATTTTAGCCTATCAACAGAAAGAAAAACTGAGTTGGGGGAAAACGTACATGATTTTAGCTCACCATTTTCAAAATAATGCAAGAATGATTAATTTAAGACCCTCCAGAAAAAGTGGGTGCATTAAATGTGTATAAAGAGGGTTAATCTCAATTTGGAAGTAGACACGTTCATTTGAGAAAGGAGGAAACTGGACCAACTTGTCAAGGTAGAATGCTGATTCTTTTCAGAGCAGTAGGACTTTTGTCACCATATTTTGAGACTGTAAAAGCAATAAATCTGATAAGATTTTGGACCATTGTTCAAAGCTGAGTGATTCTGTTTGCCCTGAGACTTTCAGTCTTAAGGTGATACTGCTTCAGTGAACTCAGTAGGGATTGCCTTTGGAGTTGATCTGCCTCTGCTTAATAAGCAACTAAACTTGTATTTTAGGTGAATCCAGAGCAATATTTATAATGTGGAAAGGAGAATTCCAATTTGTTTAAAAGAAAAGATGGATATAGTCAACTTGTGTCATTACTCTTGTACTAATTAAGATTGATCCTGAGACCTCACGTTAGGAAGAAGCTTAGTGATTGATTTTGTAGCTCCATGGTTGTTAATCCACACATGCTGAGTCCATATAGAGAGATTTATGCTCAGAATAAATCTCCTAGGAAAACCTGCATAAATGCAATTTTTCCTCTGATGAATGGCTGTATTCTATTGAAGAAATTGTGCAGCTACTGGAAGGTTCTCAAAATGGGCAGCACTGGTCATCTGACCTGTAGTGAGATTACACCTAACAAAATCCACAAAAATGAAAAACCAAATCAAACCAAAACAACAAACCCCACAATCCCACTACCAAAACAAACAAAAGACCCCCTGTAGAACCCCAACAGAACCCTCCTATCATAAAAACAAAACAAAAAAATAAAAAATCAACAAGTAACAATGGTAGTGCCGGAGTGCAATAGTTCTAATTTTTAGATTCAGAGCCTTTTGGAGAAGCTCTTACTACAAATGTGAAGTAATGAGGCTGTTTAACCTTTGCACTTTTTTGTTTTGATCCATGAAACCTCATTTACCAGAAACATAGTGAGCACAATTATGAATTACTGCCTACATGATTAATTGAGTGCTTAGCTGTAATTATGCACTGCTTTGAATACTGTCAGTGGCTTTGTGCAAGTGGAGTAGTCCCTGGATAGTTATCCAAAGACTTCATTTTTCACAAAACCTCTTGCTTAAGTTATTAAAATATTCAGTGCAAACAGAAAATCAGAAACCTTGGGTACAAAACTAATTAGCTTTAAATTATTATCACTGTTTTTCATGCTTCTCTAGTGATATTTATCAGCCAAGTTAGGACTTCTGGGTGTCTTCCAGAATGAATATTAATGACATAAAGTTTTATATACAGAATTTGCTTCTCTGTTCTGTCACCTTTTCTATCCCAGAGTGTACCCTGGCAATCTTCAGTTATCATCCCCTTTTTTGTACATTTTTTTCCTGCTTCATAATTTTGTTTTAACTTTTTCTCTTTGTCTCATCTCTTTGGCAGATAGTCTTTTAAATGGCAGGCTCACAAAGTTCTTAGAATTCTTGTGATTAGTTCAAGGTTTTTTTTATTCAAGTAATTTAAATATGCTAATGCCTGTGACCTGTCCTGGTAGAAGGACCTGAGGCTTATACTTTCAGTGCCTCTATTGCAGTCTTCAGTCCATTCTCTCTTTTAGTTCTCTCTAACTTTTCTATGAGCTGATGTTTTGCTAGAGGCTCACACATGTGGCATGTGGGGAGGACTGTGTGCATTTAGTGACAGAGAATTTGAAAATATTTTAAGGTCTGCTAAAACACAATGTCCAGCAGAGGGTACACTTACAAACCCTGCACTCTTTGTGGTGGATGGCAGGGGCACTTCCCAGTTCACAGGGTAATCCCCTGTGCTGCAGGGGATTACAGCTCTGGGTCGCTCCAGGCCTGTGCACTCCAAGCTCCGTGGGTGAGATGAGCACCTCCACAGCAGGCAGCGAGCACTGGGCATGTGAGGCTGCAGTCCCAGGCTGTGTGGAGAGGCTTTCCCTTCAGGACACAGAGCAAGGAGCATGGGCAGCTCCTTGGGACAGGAACTGCTCTCTTTATGTCCTTGATGATGATTGTCCTGGAGCTGCTCTCAGCTTTGCACCTTGGTCTGCCTGTAGGGAGTTCATGGCCAGAAGGTGGGGTAGCTGTGTGAGGAGGCATTGATTGCTGGGGCAGAGTCCCTGCTCTCTGCAGCCTTAATTAGGAAGGTGAGGAGGTGCACTGGAGTGGTCAGAGGAGGGGACAGACTTCTCCTGGGCTGCTGTGTGGGCTGGGCACAGTAGCTGTAGCTGCTTCTTTTGATGTCATTGACCTTCCCTGCCACTGTTAGGGGATGTGTTATTCCAATGAGACCTGCAAGCAGGTGGTTTCTTTCTTTCAGAGACAGGGGATATTATAATATTGAATATGTGATGCAGTGAAAGTTTGATTTGTAGAATCAAATATAGATATGTATAATATGATGATTTGCAGCAAGGAAGTGTGAAGCAATAGCAAAGGGATTATGTATGTTATGCAAGCTTACTTTCTGCTGTGTATTAAATGGTTAAAATGGAAAGATTCTGATGAATGCTTGAATTTTTCCCTCTGTTATACCAACTTTTCTAAACAGCCTTACAAATACAACCCTGGATTGATATTCTGTGACTTTTTTACTCACATTCAGCCCAGGTACCTTATTATGTTAAATCTCCTGAATATTTAAGTATATTTGGGATTTTATATTGTAGTGTTTCATATGTATCACCAACACTGTTCTCCATGAAATTTTCCGCTTACTTTAATAATGCAAGACTGAGGGATCTGTTTTCTTAGAAGGAGTATATCATCCAACTAGGCAGAAACACATCTGTATCTTGGACACTTCTCATTAAAATGGTTCAGAACAATACTGATGGAAAATGTAAATGGGAGAAGTTTGGTGCTTTTGATTACCAAACCCCATAAGTTTAATGGATTTAAGCCTCAGAGAAGCATTGTGGGGGAAAAAGTTCACTTTTATTATAAATTCAAACGTTTCCTTAAAAGAAAATTATAATAGCATAGATATATTTATCATGGTACTTGATAATCAGCTAAATACAAAGCCTTTAACATTTTCATTCCTTTGTGGAAGTAGATATGTTTATAAACATGTGTAATGATATTGCAAAGCAAGTTAATCATTAATTTAATTTTCTCTACTGATACTGATTACCTAAGAACAAAATTGATTTTTAACAGTAGTTAAACAAATTTTCAAAACTATTTTGCAGAATCAAATGAGGTTTTTTTCACACCTTTTTTATCTGAAATACTCTATTCTTGGAAAACAGCTTTACTAGGTTTAGAACTCTCCCCATATTTCTGATCTTTTTTTTCATATTTCATAGGGCAAGGGGCTTCTTGGACCACCTGTAAGTATCAATTTTGCAATTCATAAATATACTGTTCAATGAATCTATTTGAATATTTAATAAAGCTATTATACTGTGATTAAAAGTAACCCAAAGATAAAAGAGATGGTTTTAATCCTAATGTTCTATGTCTATTATGTATGTTTTCTTCAGCTACCCTTGAGGTCTGTGGCATATGGGGCAAGAATATTGGTTTCTGAAGGCATAATTTGTTGTTTGTGAGAACTACATGTTCTCAGTCCTTGGATGTTTGTTACATAGGTATCATATGGTATAAAACCACTATTTACCTTGGTTGTTGTAGGGTCCAGCTGGTGCAGCAGGACTTCCTGGGGAAGTAGGTCTTGCTGGTCCACCTGTAAGTACTACTGTGTTTGCTGAAAATGCAGGTTTGTTCAATTACTAGAAGGTACTTAAAGAAAAAATGGCCCATCTAAATGCTATTTGGGCTATCACAGAGTTTTCAAAAGTTTCTTTTCCTCTGCAGTGATCACAGGTAGAAGAAGGACTATGTTTGAAGCTCATCAGAAATAAGAACAATGAGTAGCAGGGCCACCTGATTAGAGTAAAATGTTTAATAGTGTTCCATATGCTATTTCTCTTATTCAAGAAAAGCTGAAATCAAAAAGCTGTCAGAAATAGAGGAAGTGTAAACATTAACTACTTAAACTACTGATTTTCATTTGCCCACCAGTGAACACGGCAATTCAGTGTTTCTTCTCAGTCTCACTTTAAGTGTGGCTCCATCTATTGACCCCACTGCTGAACTGTGCCCTCAGTTTCACCACACTGCCATATTTCAACACCACACTTTGCTGAAATACAAGCTGAAACCAATTAGTTTCAACTTTTCTACTTGAAATCTGAAATAGCATTAAATTTTTTTTAATAAAACCCACTTTTGAATGCAATTATATAAATGAATTTAAAAATAATATTAAAACCTGCCAATTAGTTTCAGATGATCCATCTAGCTCACTGTCTTGTCTGTAGGAGGAGCAAGAATGGATACCAAGGGAAGTGTACAGGCTATTTGTAAAATGACATTTTTCTGTCATACTGTCACACATTCTGGCAGTTACTTGGTAGTTCTGAAACTGTCTGAATCAGAAATTGCATCTCTGATGCTTTTTCAAAGCTGCATGTGAGCCTATCCTGCACTGATGCAGTCAATCTCTGAATCCATTTATGTCCCAAGCCTCCATAACACATTGCAATAATGAGTCTCACAATATAATTATGCATTGCATGGAAAGGAATGACTCTACAGCTCTAATGTCTTGAGAATTAATCAATAATTTTTCTATATTCTATTATTTCTGTATTCATCTTGTTTATTGCACTTAGTGCAGTAAATGAAATGTGAAAAGTAATATTTGCATTACAATATTAAGTTAAAAGGTGGCCTCTGCCCAATTATTAGATCTATTTTAATTACAAACTTCAGAAAAAATAATTTGCAGAGGTTCCACATTGTCTTTACTTATGAGAGCCCTCAGCATCAAAGTTTCACAAACGGGAAAAAAATCCAACTTGGTAAATTCATCTTGTGCTCAGAAAACGTAGATTTTCTCCTCTCTCTACTTTTGCCAGTTCCTGGAATTCTTATGGTTCATGATTTAAAGCAGTTATAGAGGTAGGGTGCACAGATGATCCTGTGGTCAGATGTTTCAGATTTCTAAAGCAGGCAGAAATGTTTTGATTTTCTTGTGACTCCTGTTTCACAATATAGCTGTCATTCTACTAAAAAAAAGTCTCCATTCTGTTCTGGGAGCTGTGTTGTGGGTTGGGATCCAACTGCCTGCCTAGTCTGTCCTTCTGTAGCCACTTAATTTCTCACTGTTGTCGTGTGGCCTGAACATGTGACTACTTGTTGTTGTTATTACTATCAATAAACGAAATTATTTTACCCTTTTTAAGGGAGATCCAGGAAAAAGAGGGCCACCAGGGCTACCAGGACCTCCAGGTCCTCCAGTAAGTTATTATGTTTAGTAAGTGCTTACATCTGAATTTTGTATTGTTGCTGCTTGAACAAAACTTCTCCCCAAGGTCTACAGCTGAATACTGACTTTAAGATATGAGAAAGGTTTAGATCTTCCATTTAGAAAGCAAGTTTCCACTCTTTATGGTTATAAAAAGGCAGTTTGAAATGTAAATTGTGTAACTTCCGTATGCTTTCCCATTTCTGTAAACTGCAAATTTACAGGTTTTAAGTTCCCCTGTGAATCATAATACTGTAAGTGTAGCCTTTGTTGGGCCTCACTGGTATTACTTCAGTAGAGACATGCTCTTCTCTGTTGGGAGAAGAAAAAAACATTCAGCTTATGAGACAGCTTATGAGACTTCCAGGTGGGTCAAGTTCTAATGTTTTTCTTGCAATCAGATCTTCTACTTGCAAGGAATATGAGAAGCACAGCAGTGCTTTGCCACTCCAGGGGAGCAGTTACCTTTTTTAACCTCTTGGGAGGAGAGATGTGTGTTGCCTTTGTCTTGTGGCAATTTACCTGCTCAGAGAAGCAAAATGGAGAGTTTGGCAGATACATCTCAGTCTAGGTGCTGGGAAATGCAGACTGCTGGGAAAGGTGTTGTGCTAATGTCTTTTTAACAGCTGTCCTGTTCCTCTCCCCCCAGCTCTTAGGGGAGACCCTAAATACATATGCTTTATTTATGCCATGTTTCTTGTTTACATGAAAGTTGCCAGAGAACTGGCAGAGGCATTTTAAAAAACATGGATAGTAAATTGGAGAAGAGAAATTTGGAAACAGGTAGAAATGATTTCTCAAGAGTGGCTATAGTACTTCTATTCCTTAAAGTTTCGTCTGTTTTAGGTTTCTGAAGTGCCACAGTCCCACTCCAGTTGATGGCATTATGGACCCAAATACTCTTGGCTTTTTAAAAATCCTTCTACATATAAGAAGACCATTCTTTAAGGAGCTCCTTCCTTAAAGTCTCCTGTGCTTTTCTCTGAAACAGTGTGCTCCCTCCCACAGGGCTTCAGAGAATCCTGCTACTGCTGTGAAATAATCCTCCTGCCTGTTGTGCCTCACAAACCTCCTGTTAGCTCCCATCAAGTGTTTGATTTAATATGAGAAAAGGCCTTCCCCCCACTGAGTCCATCTCATTGTGCACTGATGTCTGGTTTATTGCAACTGTCATCTACCAATACTTTTGGGAAGATTGTTTTCACTGTAAAAAGAATTTTCTCTGTAAAGACCTGAATCTTTTGGTGAATTCTAAGTTTTTCTGATTATAGAATTTGTCTTGGTTTCTCTAGGAAACTAATGGGGTTTGGACATATTTGTTGTATATTTAACAGGAAATATATTTGAGCTAGTTTAAAAAGCAAGAGAGATATTTCAGGGTTGTTTGAAAAGTTGTTCTGAGTTAGAGGATAGGAACTGCAGTCCTATAATAAAATCCTACAGTTAAGGTGCTTTTCATGTGAGAGATCTTTTGGTTGATTGTATTTCTGATTCCAGATTTAGATAGCAGTTTTATCTAATCACTGTGTTGCCTAATGGGTGATGTCCAGTTATTTCTGTATTGCTGACTTTGATTAATCTAATTTCATTTAGGGAACGATTGGCCTTCAGGATGGCGATGTGTTGGTAAGATTATTGTCCATGTTTTTATTTCTTTTTAAGTAATCTCAGAAAACCTCATTCAGCCTGTGTGCTAATAACTGTGTGAATGCTTTTCCAGTGTCCCAGTGCTTGTCCACCTGGCCGTCCAGGACACGCTGGCTTAATGGGTATGAAGGTAAGAGAAACTATTTGTTCCACCATTCCTTCCAGAGATGCTGTCTCAAGGCACTGGGGAGGGTAATTGCTGACTTTAAAAAGGGCATTTCACTGTTAATTTAAAAAAAGGATTGCATCAGTGTGGTTGCTTATGGTTATTCAACTCTCGACTGCCAAAACAACCTCTTATTGTTGAAATCTCTTGCTACTCCTCTAATCTTCACTGTAAAATTTATGTGTCCTGAGAGGATTAGAGTATGTGAAGGGGGTTGCTTCATTCACTTCCTGGATCATTTGTGGTCAGACTTCAGAAACGCTAAATATTCCTCCAGAGCCTGAATCTTTTTGATTCCTTTTTCTCTCCCTGGGAGACCTGTAACATACTAAATTGAAATTAACATGTTTTGAGTCTCATTTTAGCTAAGATTTTTAAAAATATATTCTTTGTTGGTTTCTAGAAATACTGTTGGCGTCAGGAAATTTTTATGGGATAACATAAGAAGAAATACTACCCTGCCTAGATATGCAGCCTTGTTAGATCCAGAAGCAGATATTTGGAGCATGGTACTTAATATGTAGCATTTCCTAGACTGGTGAGGAAGGAGTAGTGAATGGGGTTTGAGAGGGAACAGCAAGACGACTCTCAGCAGCCTATGTCTGTTTTGGAAAACTCTATTTTAATTTTGAATAGTCTCTATTTATTTATTTATTTTGGTTTTTTATGTTTATTTTAGGGGCAAAAAGGTTCAAAAGGAGAGTCTGGTGAACCAGGAAAACAAGGTTATAAGGTAAAATAAAAAAAGAGAAAAAACTGCTGTTTTTAGCAAACTAATAGTACTTTAGCCTCACCTTCAAAAACAGTATTATATTTTGCTGGAAGTATTAATTGTTTTAACAAAATGCATGAAGTGATGCTACATATCATAGTGCTCCAGAGTAACCGGAGGCACATCTCTATTCTTCATTCACCTGTACTCTATATTTATTATGATGCACAAGTCATACTGCTCTTGCTTTTTATTTTGATTGCTAAATTTAATTATTATAGAACCTATGGGGAAAATTGAAGCTAAGTTTATTAATTGAAAAACTTTCAAAAATTTAAATGCAGGATATTTCCCTGAGTTTACCAAGTTATCTGTTCTGTAGCACAGATGAGCTCTTAAATGAAGTATGAGAAGGAAAAATACATTTGGTAGGGAAAGGACAGAGTATAAATTCATAAACAGAGGCTGAGTCTGATTCATCTTGAAAACTGAAATGTTAACTCTCCCATTTCATTCAGGTGTTTCATTTGAATTAACCTTGCTATATAACCTCTTTAATATTTAAATATTTGCAAGAAATTTTCAGATTTGCACTGCCTTGGCCCATGCTTCAATGTTGCATAAAAAACATTAGAGAAAATTTTTTGCAGTTTTAGTCTGGAAGAACAAGAAATCACAGAATCACAGAATGTTAATAGGTTGGAATAAACCCTAAAGATCATCTTGTCCCAACCCTTCTGCCATGTGCAGGGGCACCTCCCACTAGACCAGGTGTCTCAAGACCTTATCCAAACTGGCTTTGAGCACTGCCAGGGTTGGGGCTTCCATAACCCCCCTGAGCAACCTGTTCCAGTGTCCCACTACCCTCACAGTAAAAAATTTCTTCTTAACCTAAATTTCCCCTCTGGCAGTTTGTACCCTTTACTTCTTGTCCTATCACTACAGTACCTGATGAAATCATAAAGACATTAACGTCAAGAAAAAATGGAATAAGAGATTAAGGGTAAAATATCATTATTCTTTATACTGAGGGTTTTTTTTAAATTACCATTTTGACTAATAATTGAACGGGATGTGAATCTGAACAAGTATCTGTCTGAGAAAGTGGTGTGACTTCATTTGGATTTCATTCAAGCAGGACATGGTGACAGAAAACATAAAGTAGGAAATGTACCTCATGGAATGACAGCAATATGCATGGTATGGACTGGCTACAGATGTATTCCTTTTGCTTTCCCAGGGTGAAGAAGGGGACCAAGGACCCAGTGGTGAAGTGGGAGCTCAAGGCCCTCCAGTAAAGTATTTCCTATTAAAGTGTTACTCATTTTCTTCATAATGACATATCTTTTTTGCCTATTATTGTAAGAAAACAGATATTATAAAACCTCCATGTACCTTTATCTTTATTCTGCCATATTATCTATGAATCGAAGTGGAATTATTTAAATCCCTACAAAACCTACATTATTGCTTGGGACAAAGCTCCATATAGTTCTATGGAACTATCTCATGTCCTAAACTTTGTGTTATGCTTAGATTGTGAAAATAGTTGGATTTTTTTTCCTTCACCTTCCTTTTCATAATTTTGATGACCCTGACTTCATTGTGTTTGAAACACAATCAGCTGTGAAATTCTGACTTAGCTAAGATTTGAGGATGAAGTTGCAACCACTGAAGAACAGGGTTTTTTACCTTATTTTTTTTGCTTTTTGGCTGGCAAAAGAAGTATCCTTCAATCACACCTGATTGTTTTCTTGTCCTGATTCACTGTGCTTTGTTCTGACACATACCTCCTCAGCTTATTCCCCAGCTTGTGAGGAGCTCTTATGGTTACTGTGGCTGCAAGGACTAGGGAACAGAATAAAGGGGTCATTCTAAGTAGGAGAAACAGTCATAACACCTTTAATTTCTATGGTTGGTTTTCTGGTGGCGTCTCATGGTTTTTTCTTAGATGTAAAAATATGTATTTAATGCCATTGGTGTTACCATTTGAGACTGTACCGGGGCTTACCTTAATGCACATGACACCTAAATGCTAAATTACAAAATTCTCTATGAATATAAACATATGGCAGCATAAAACTCTGTATTATGACTAGAAAAAGATAAAAAACAGACTAAGTAAAGGAAAGGGTGCATTCCTTCTGATGCTTGACCCTGAAAATGTATCCCTGAGGCCCTGGTGTAGACAAAGTACTTGTGTAAGGGGCAGCTTCTGCTGTCTGAAAGGAACAGATTCCTGTTACTCAGTTTGGTAGAGTTCTTCGACCAGTGTGAAATAACACAATAGAATTAAAAAACAATTAAAGACTGACTTTCCTTTTTTTCTTTATATGTGTAACTCATAACATTTTATTTTATCACCAATTGCTCACCATACAAAATCTAAAATAACAGTTTCTAAAATTAAAATTTGGGATTCATAATATGTATAAAGCGATATCAGATAGATAACCCATATGAAAAAGGACAGACAGTGCTTTAGAGGATGATGATTTAGAGGAGATGGAGAGCCTGTAGACTGCTGTGTCTTATATGCTCCTTACATAACATATATGCTCCTTACATACACAAATGAAAGGGGTTAAGCATCCAGTCTCCACCACAGCACCTGCAATCCAACCAGCGTATTCCACTGACAAGATCTGCATAAGATAGCCACCCCTGGGAGAGGTGTTGCTCCTGATAGAAAGTGTTGGATACTACAGCGTGCCTACTTCCACCTTTGACCTTAGAAGCAGGATTACAGTGTGTTCATCTCCCCTGTAGGGCTGCTGTAGTTGTTGTTGCATTCTCATGATTTTCCCCACCTTTTAGGCTGACAAGCCTTCAAATGTTCTGCACAAGATTCCACCTAACTTTGTGAGGAGCAAGTAGAGGCTGCCAGTGTAGAATCTGCTCTAGGAGTGGGTTTGCCTCAGCTGTGGGGAAGTGCCTGTAGCTGTTCCAATAACGCAGTTGCAGGACAGGCATATTGTGGCTGAGGGTTTGGTTTCTGCAGGGAGGAGACATCTCAGGCAGTGTCAGTCTCTTGGGATGAGGAAGACAGAGCAGCCAAATTTCCCACAAGACTATTTTGAGGGAAAGTGATGACAGCTGTGATGATAGTTATGATACATCCTGCTGCATTAGGATGTCTACATAGTTTAGCCTTTTAGTGGACATATAAATTTAGCACTTGTACTCTCAAAAACGTTGCCCTATTTTATCTACCTCTGAGCTCTGCAAAATCTCCTTCATCTGTCCAGTCCCCCACTTAAGAGAACTTAGCACTTTTGCAAATTTGGCCATCACATGTTCCTTTCACACAAGCTGCAGATGAGAATGCTTCAACTCTGAGGTAACCAAGAAGAAAAATCAGTGGGTTTTTTTTGTCCTTGTGGTGTATTTGTGGTTTTATAATACAGCCTGATAGTTTTGTTATTCTTTTTAAAATTCTAAAATTAGCAAAATATCAAAGTACCATATAAATTAAGAATTCTAATACAGCAGTAGTTGAATTTCTCCCTTAATACTAAGAAAATATAGTAAAATAATCATAAAGAAAGAGAAAGAAGTCTTGAGTCTCCTCTCTGGAAACAGAAGTTTTCAGGACAGTTCTGCTGAGGACTGTTTTAGTACAGTTCTGATGAGAAGAATTAAGCAGAATTTGAATATACTTTTCTATTTCAGGGCATTGTGGGTATCAGAGGTATTACTGGGATAGAGGGACCTAAAGGTACCAAAGTGAGTATTAACCTTTCTTCCTAAAAATGGCCTATATTAAAAAATATAGAGCTCTGAATGTTTTAAAAGCTTATTTAAGCTTCTTCTTTATTTCCCCTGTATTTTCTCTCTCCTGCCAGCTGTGTTTCCATAGCTACTGTACTTCTTATTAGGAAGAAAGGTAGCTCAGTCCTTTTAATTGATTTAATTTAATTCACTCCTTTCCCCCAATCCTTGCATTTGTGGTAGTCTTGCATGTATGAAGGTCTGAAGTTAGCAAGATAGCAAGTTATAACAATTATAAACTATAGTATATTTTAATTGAAGCTTAAATTTATCAAGTAGTCCCTCCTGTGATTTGTATCTTCCTAAAGCCTTTTACGGCCACAATCATCCCAGTTTTTGTCAGGAGTTTTTATTGAGAGTTTTCCCATTCTTTCTTTGACATCTCTGTGTCTTAAATTGCCACCAGTGGGATTAATATTTATGTGGGCTCTTACTTTGCTGGACAATTTTCCTTCTGTTTGTCTAAGTGTTTCTATCTGTTATTTCAAACCTGGGTGCTACATTTCTAGTCTCATAATCTTGTTAAATCTATAGGGTAAAAATTTCCAAAAGTAGAACATAGCAATTCTGCCATTGTTTACTTCTCCAAAAGTCAAATCATGTAAATCTTGTGATCATGTGTCTTCAGAGACAATATCAAATTTCTCCTGATTGTTAATCTTCTCATGAATGATGCTTCCTAACCTCTTGGACATGTTTGCTAAGCTATTACTATCTTACTTCGTTTTTCTGGCCTTTGTGTGTTCTAATTCTTTATAGTTATTTGCCTACATTATTTTGTAATGTTTTGTCTGTTGAAGTATTTACTACATCTGTTTGACAAAGGAATTCCATGTTCCCTCTAAATCTTTTTTAAAACATTTTAAACATTTTTTTCTGCATTTCTGCAGGGTAGTGATTACATTGTTTCCTTGAAACATATATGATAAAAATAGCAGCACTTCAGTCGATGATTTCTCTGCATATTTTGATGTTATTCTATTAAGTGGTGAAAGGTATAGAATATTTAAAGAAGATACACAGGTTTTTTGAAGCAGCATGTAAAGGTCTACCTCCTTCCTAGATTTTTTAGAGAATGAGCTGAATGTTGTTTTTTGACTGACATTTTTTCATATTTAAATATACTTGCTTTCATATCTCCTTCAAAAAAAAAAAACAACAAACCACAGTAAACAAAAATACTTGATTGCCTCTTTTTTTTTTTTTTTTTTTTTTTTTTTTTTTTAAGTGGAGCTATAAAGCCCACTCATCTGTAGAGACTTTTTAGCTCCTAGCAAAGCAGGAGGATACATGTTGTTACTGCTGCAGCAGTTCACTTTGATATTTGTGTTATCTACGTGTTTTGTAGGGAGCTCGTGGTCTCGATGGTGACCCCGGTCCCCAGGGTCTTCCTGGTGCACCTGTAAGTAGAGTGTGGATTATCCAAACACTTCCCAGTTAGGGAAGCTTTGCAGCTGTGAATCAACAAAGCCTCTGATTAATTCAATTCTATTGATTCCCTGCAGGTGAATAAATTACATTACAGTAATATCAAGTCAGTAATTTCTTAATGTTCCCAAAGACTTTGGGGCAGATTAAGCCATTTTAACTTCTTAGTATGTTGTGGTTTCCTCTTCCTTCTGAGTCCCTCTGTGCATTAGGGTGGCTTGGAATTTTTTAGGTATCAAACTGGAACAAAAACTGTACAGGGTGATTTGGGCAATTTTTTGGAGGTTTTTATTGTGTGTGTGTTTTATTTGTTTGGGGTGTTTGCTTGTTTGGTTTTAGCTGAAATTCTTCCTTGCTCTCCGCTTCCATAGCTGGAATTTGTGTTTGGACTACCCAGTAACTCTGAGTTAAACAAACAACAGCAACATCCTTTGCTTAGACACTCCTGAAATCTCAGGTGATGTCTTGAGTGTTTTAAAAAATATATCTGTCAGCTGCAGTTTTAAGAAACTACACTTTTAAATACAGTGTGATTTTGAGATGTCTACTTTCACCAAATGTGAATTGTACTTGTTGAGTTTCTGCGAGTTTTAGCTTAAAAATACAGGGAAGTTTATTCTGGTTTCATTTCTAATATTTTTTTCTTTTTGTAGGGGGATCAAGGACAGCGAGGTCCACTAGGAGAGGCAGGTCCAAAGGGAGAAAGGGTGAGACCAAACAAATTTTGACTTTTGTTGACTTGCAAACATCAGTTACTTAATAGCATATAAATAGTGCATAACTGGTACTCTCAAAGTAATGTGTATCTGAATGAATACATGTTGACATTTTTTTAGTCTTTTATTCCATTGTCTTTAGTTTAATTTTAAAATATTATTATTATTCTCAGGGTCCTCAAGGTTCAAGAGGAATAAATGGCCTCCCTGGGCCTAAAGGAGAGCCTGTATGTATATTTAATTTCTTTATTTGCTTCATTTGATGTTACTTTGTATATTAGTGCTTGGGCAAAATCTTTGCGAAGTTACAATATTTTTTTTTCTTTTTTCAAGGGCTTACCAGGAGTTGATGGCCGTGAAGGGATCCCTGGGATGCCTGGAGCTAAAGTAAGGCACAATTGACAGATTTCTGAGCTTTGGTAGTGCCTTAGATTTGTTCATTAATTTGTGGCTCCTGCCCATGGCTTTATGCACATTATGAGGGTAATTGAATTAACATTTCTGTACTACAGAACTGAAAGGATGTCAACTCTGTGTTCCAGAAATAAAATTTTTCATCATGTTTGATTTGCATAAATTACAACTTAAAATGTTTTACAGGGTGAACCAGGAAAACCTGGAGCTCCAGGTGATGCAGGGCTCCAGGGATTGCCAGTAAGTATCAAGTATTTTACCTTGGAAAGATAGGCTCAGTTCAAACCATAGAAAGGCTGTGTATAGGTTGATTTGACACTGGAGTAATTCGAGTGAAAATCTAAGCAAAAGGCTCAGGGGAGAGTATGTGTAATGCAAGGGGAAATTCTGCTATGTGTACACAAAACATTCGCACAAAAGTCTAGATCTCCTTATGATGCCATTGTGAGGAACTTGGCCTGACAGAACATTTGCAGCCAGGTCGTGACTCCTCTTGTGTTTCTCCTACCTGAGACCCCGTGGATACTATGATGTGACCCCAAAATTAGGGCTGGTCTCATTGTATTGACTGGGGCCAAACTATTCCCAGGCTGAGCTGCTAGTCTAACATTCCTTCCATGAACAATCACCCTTTGGTATTCTGCTGGCTCAGAACATCTGGAATGCATCACACTCATGCTTCTTTCTGGAGGTGGTTGGAGGTCTCCAGTGTATCCCCTGTGGTGAACTTACAGGGAATCACTGGTGCTTTATGGGCTCTTTCAGAAGGTAATCCTCGTGCATTAAATAAGTTTGAAAACTGCACCAATTGCCAAAAGCTAAATAGAAACACCTTTGCTACAGGAGTAATTGCTGTGAGGAATGGTGAAGGAGATGCTTTTAAACAGAACTGGACTTTAATTTGTAATACTTAGTGAACTCTTAAGCTTGGAAGATAATTTGGTAAAAGCATACTTGCTGTGAGCTGTTGCAGAGAAGTGAAGAGGGAATGAAAAATGTCCAAAAGTATCTATTAAACTCTGCATCTCCAGTCTCAGCATACTGGGACAAGAATATATTTCTAGTGTAAGACAGAAAAAGCCACAACTCCTCACTTATCTATGAAGCTTTTGCAATTTATGAAATGAGAATAATACTCTTTATCTGTTACTTTGTAAACAGAATTCAAGCTTGGTCTCTTACTGAATGAAAGTGCTTCAATATCAAGTAAATAGATTAGAAATACTCAAGCATGAGAAATATTTTTTCAACACCATTTCCAATCCCCTTAACAACAAATAAATGTAAATTTTTTTTTCAGGGTTTTCCAGGCTCTCCGGGTATGAAAGGTATTCCTGGCCCAAAGGTAAAACATCTTGAGTATTGTCTTTCTTATCTAAAGCACAAATAAAGCACTAAATTATCTAAAGTTCTAAAGTATTCAGTGAAATTATACTAACCTTCTCTTGTGTTAAGAGACAAGCCTTAGGCTGAAGGAATTAAATATAGTTTTTAATCAACTTTGGCCTGTGCATTTTCATGATTCTTGTGCTACATGATGTAGTTTTCATTATTCTAGGCATTAAATAATACGTAAGAAAGGCCATTTCCTTTTAAATTTGTGGAAATCATTGCTAGAGGAAGCTTTTGAGGTACTTACCTCACTACATCTTGAAATGTAGAGTACACTATTCCTTGTAATAATAGTATTTATAGCCACCCTAAGCTGATTCAGTCACAGAGGTTGTTATCTCTATTTAGGTAGCACCAAATTGCAGCATCAATTCCAATTTAGTTTAAAAAAATGTTGTGAGATTGAGACTGTGGAATGTTTCAGATGATATTTGAGTTTAGCTGTAAGTAATTGAAAAAAGGAAACTACACAGAGACATGATTTTTGTCAAAAATGACATGGAATGATACTGTTTTCTGTGATTTGAAAGGAGCAATCAAATCTATTTGAGATTTGTCAGCACATAAACAGCAAGGAACTGAAATTTGCCTTTTGAAAAATTAGACAGAAAGGTTTGGTCAAAGTTAAAAGAACACCAAAAATTAGGCAGAAGTTAAAAAATTAACACAGGCTGATTTTTGTTTAGACATTACTGCTTCCCTTATTTTAATTTTTATTTTAAAATGGAGGAGAAAACCATTGGCTTGGCTAATATTTTTCATCTTCTGCCCAACAGGGTAATAAAGGTCCTCCTGGAGTGCCAGGGTTAATGGGAAATCCTGGTAAACAGGTAAAACCACTGATCTTATACAAAAGGTCTAGAAAAATGTGTAAAAAAGTTTTTTAAACTTTTTAAATTTGGCGCATTTCAAATTTGTTCCCCAAAACAGGGTCAACAGGGCCCAGAGGGAGAAGCAGGTCCAACAGGACCCCGGGGACCACCAGTAAGTATGGAATAGATTTCTAACTGAGAATATGTAAAATTACAGTGTCTCAAGATAGGTTTTCTGAAGCTAGCCACAAGGTAAAATTATTATTTATGTTAAGTTTTAATTTTTGAGGTAAATACCAGTTCTTTACATTCTTTACCAAGATGAGGTGCGTCATCACAAAGAGAAATACAGTCCTATATATGTCCAATAGTGTCCTATGATTGTTTTTGGCTTTGGTGAAAAGTTAAATTTTTAACCTTTGTTTATATTGCTCTTGTCTTTGTATTTAAATATGCCAAGCAAAAGCTGAAGCAGGGAATAGGTGTGGTTTGTGAAAAAAGCTGGAATCAAACTTCTCTTTTTCCACTGCAACAGTCTGGTTGGCATTATTAACATAGATAGAGTGGTCTGAAGAATAGGATTTATCTTCCATTGGAAATACTGCTGTTGTAATTTCTTTCCCTGGAGATTTTCCTTAACTCTAGAAAGATTTGAAAGACTGGAGAAATTGCTGCTGGGCAGGTAGCTTGCTGCAGGAAATAAATCTTCTAAGAAAAGGGAACTGATGGTATTTGTCAAAGCTCAGTTTTGAAGACAAAGGACAACTGGATACTGGAGAGCGTTGGGTACTGCTTTCTGATTTTCTCTAGAGGGGATCTGACATGGTTTGAAGCTGCATAAGGCTGATCTAATTTCCTTTTGCTGTTAATCCTTCTGGATGGAGTGGGATGAGAGGATCAGTGATTTGAAGAAAATTTCCATGTAAAAATATTCATTCTAATGACATTAACCAGGCTTCAGGCTCTGTAAGCAATTGGTTTTTCAGGCTTCTCTCTTGCCACTGATACCCTGGGGATGATTTCCTGGAATTTTGTTCTTCTGTAATACAATGACACAGGTTTTGCTCATGCAGTTGTAAGGTTATTCTCTTACAAAGTTTAGTGAGGTACTGTCTGTGATACATTTGTAAAGGAATATGGTCTCTGAGTTAGCTCCTAAACATACACCAGCAGTCAGCCAAGTAACAGATTCCATTTCTTCTGGTTTTTTTTTTTTCTGTGGCATATGCTATCAGGTGCTAGGTGTATTAATTAATGAGATCACGTTTATTTTGGACAGTCTTTGCATTGCTGCTGTGTCCACAGCTGCCTAAGGATGATGCAGAAAGGGGATTATAAAAGCCTTTACTAGAGTGGAATACAGGTATCTTCAGACTCCCAAATACTCAACTTGCAAAAAAGTTTTTGTTTTTGTTTTTGTCTGGATTTTTGTTTATTGTATTTAAAAGTGTTGGGTACACTCAAAAAGGTTTTCAGCCCTGGTCTTAGGCTGACCCTGTACACTTGTGACAGAAACAAGAATTTTAATTGAATCAGACCAAAGTAATTGCCCACTCTGATAATGCACTGTAATCTGCTGAACTATTCTTTTAATCCTTTCAATGTGAACATGAATTTACAAAATCAGCAGTCCGTAGAACAGGGGTTGACACAAGGTTAATTATTAGTAACCCTGTAGATGGACAGAAATACTTACAGCAAATTAAATACAGTGATTTTTCCTTTTGTCACTCCAGAGACCAGCAAGACATCTGGATTCCTTGCCTTTATTTTCTCTGTGTTTACAAAGTGCACTCATTTTGGAAAACATATAAACATCAGAACCAAAGCATAGAAAGAAAAGTTTTGGTCAATACAACATGGGGAAAGGAAGTAAATTATTGATTATGAAGTTTGTATGTGGTCCATCAAACAGTAAGCTACTCCTCTTCTCTAGTTCTCTTAAAGCTATAAAGAGCCCTGGGTAACAACTATGTTGGCTTTCATCAGCTTGAGACTACAGGCAGCATATGACTGGAATAACTTTCTTTTTTTTTTTTTTTTTTTTTTTTTTGAGGCACACTTTATATCGACAAAAAAGAGGGGGATGATGAGGGTTTCTTTGTTTCAGAAGGACACAGTGTTGTACTATTGAACTTCAGAGAGCTTTGGTCTAAGCTGAGTAAATATTTATTTCCAGGGCAGAATAAAGAATGTTTTCTCTTTCTTCTGCAGCATGTACATGTAGCAGATACATTTGAACTTCAGCTTCTAGGATTCTGCCCTTCGATTTCTAAGGAAAAAATAATGTATTGTTTACATAATTCTACGTGGCATGATTTTCAAAATGAGACAATTTGGCAATAAGCTGAGAAAAGGATTTTTAATTCATTTATAATTGTTCTAAAGAGATTTTTTTCTTTCTCTTTTTAATTTTTTTTCTTCCCTAATTTGAAATTTTCTCACAGCTTTAGCACTTGCTTGTTTTAGACCAAAGTTGCATAAACAAACACTTTCAAAGCCTGGGGAATTTATGGTTACTCTTCAGGATTTTTTCTTGGCTTATTTATTCTTATTTTGAATTATTCACTTTATAACTCACTTCAGTTCTTTCCTTTCTCCTTTACCCCTTTGTTTAATTTTGTTCTTGCTATAGAAGACTCAGACAAAAGTCAGGAGGGGTTGGGCTTGTTCACTGAAGAAAGAAAAAACTGTAAAATATTGCAGGATGTGGGGAACTTCAGTCCCCTAATATATTGGTTGCACAGCAACAGCCACACAAAATCCTCTTCCCTCCCCTATTTCACTTCTCCCTGTTCTTATTGTTGCAACGGGGTGAGGTGACATGGCTGGTAGCTCCAGGAGGGCCAGAACTGCAGAGGAAAGGACACCTGGTGAAGGTCTGTGGGGGATAGCAAGGCTGACTCTGCTAGTATGGCCAGATATTATATAATAATACCAGGCTGGTATTTGCATTAGGGAAAATGTACATGTCTGTGTTTGTGTAGTATTTAAAAATCATGGGTTTTTTCAGCTTTATCTACTTCCAAGAGAGGTTTTTGAGAAAAAATTTTCACTTCAACTAGGGTGTAGTTTTTTGAAATTATGCAAGAGAGCATTATCATCAGTGGCTCTGTGGGACAAACAATACTTTTGTGCTGTTTGCCAAATAACTTACAGAGTCCTCTGCCATAAGCCATATTATTTCAGTGTATTTTGTCGTTAAACAGCTTGTTGGAGTGTAGTTGGAAAGACATTGTTACTAAACAGCAGATTGAAATTCTGGCTTTTTGAGAGTCTGTAAACTTTTACAGTTTCACAGGGAAGATACTAAATATTTAAAAACAAGATCACTAGGTCTAGTTAAAAACTCATGGCAAACTCACTCCTTCTCCTCACCTCTGACAAATATCTCTAGGAGAAACTTGCTTTAAAAAGTATCAGTTTAGTCTATTATTGCTTTTCCTTAAAAAAACTTCAACTGGCATCTGAGTGTATAGGGGGGAAAAAAACCCCTTTTGCTATTCACATGTTCGGTAAACTGGAAAAACAACTGGAGTAACATGGAAATTTTGCCTTTTATTTCTAAATGAAATGTATTGTCCACCCCATTCTAATTGTTTTGTTGATTAACCTTATGTTTGCTTCACATTGTTCTAACCAATCCAAGTAACTACCAAACTCATTTGTGATCTAAACATTTCTAAATCAGTCATTATGGCAGGTGGGCCAAAGGAAGGAATTCTCAAATGTGAGAGTGTCATTCCTAATCAGTGGAATTTAGTCATGCTCCTTAAGCTGATTAACCATTTTCTTTCATATTTGCTGAGATTTAGTAATCTAATTTAGTTTCTACAGAAAATACTGACCCCTGCCTCTGCTTTTTCATCCCTTGCTTTCCTTGAGCTATTTAACCTATAAATTGCTAACATTTTGAGAGCCTGTATTGCACCCTGTGGTTTTGCAGAGAGCTTGTAATATTGAAGTAGTCTCTTAAAGTCTAGCATGTCTTGCAAATTGAGCAAACTTGATGCAGAGGCAAGCCAGCATTCGTATATGTTGTTTTGTAATTAGGAAGCAATACATTTTTTCCCAACATTAGCAACACAGACTAAATGTCCAGCTGCCTACAATTTGATACCATACCCCGTTGAGAGACTTCTGAGGGGCCCTGGTCAGTTGGGCTTCCTCTCTGGAAGTGCCTTGATCTCACTGTGAAGAGGAAACCTGGAGAGTATCCTGGATTTAGTGCTCAAATGTCACACAGCCTAAAGTTAGAGGAGAATGCTGTTTTCAGCATCTTAAGTTACTTTCAGCTAAATAATTTTCTGGTCTTTAAAGATATTTCTGTCCTGCCTATGCTGAAATGTGACTTTGCTTACCCTAACTAGTTTAGTTAATTATCTAAAATCTAGCTTTTCTATCATACTCCTTTTACATGACTGCAGCTGAAATAATGTGTCTCTTTAGCTGGTAACAGTAGGATGAAATATCCTTGTCTCACTTTATATGCTATGTTTAGGAACTAGTGGATGTGTTTTTTACATATAATTTCAGACATGTTCCACAAGTGGTGTCATAGTTTAGATTCAAGGTAGAGCCAAATGGGTTGGTTAGCATTACAGTTTTTATAGCAGAGTCAAAAGGACAAAATGCATTTCTATCTTGGCAGGTACTTTTTATCCAGTAAACCTAAGCCTCTAGATGAGTGTGACAAAACATTTTGACCCTGCCCAATTCCTCAGCACGGTTTGTACAGGGTAGCACTTTTTCAGTCATGCTTGCAGATGGCATATCCCAGTGAAGCTTTATAAACTCCAAGCCTCTTCACTTGTCCTGGTGACCACCCCTGTCTTCCTAAATGACATGGCCAGATTCTTGTCTGAAATCTCTTTGTTTACCCCTCCACCTCCAACAACAACTTTGACTTTTGAGCATGGTAGACCTCTGAATGTCAGCAGATATCACAATGTTGGCTTCTCCTAAGGAGTGTAGAGAGTAACCTGGGTAACAAAATGGATTTCTTATGGAGCTAGTGTACCAAAGCTGTCCTGGACTTCAGGTGACACTGTAGACACAGGATGAAATGTCTCTGCCCTCTAGACTTGGCCACAGTATCACTTATGAAGAGAATGACAGCTAGTGTGTTGTTGCTTCTGCCCAAAGCATGGCATAGCTAAGAGGTGGGAACATTTCATGCTACATCTACCTCCTACCATTATCCTGAGCACTACAATTTAATTATTACTCTGGCAAAGTTGCAAAGTTACATTTAAAATCGCAGAGAAAGTTGCTTGTATGTTTACTCTTATGTCAAGTATTGGTTTACATACTTGGATGCTTTTCAACACTGTATTGAGGGTCAAAGAGTCCTGTTGATGCTTCTGTGGATAAATCCTTGAACTTAAATGAGTATTTCCTCCGAGATTTTGCATGACAAAAGTTTGATAAGTTTAAGTCTCATAAGTATATGGTTCTTAAATGGGTTGGTTACCTTTTGCAAAATACTTTGAATATGAAGTTTTAAAAGATCCAAAATGTACTTGGTTTATTCTTTTTTATTGCACACAGATTTAATTCTCTGTGGCAGTTGTATGACATGTATTTAATAATATATATAAAAATAATTATATTTAATAACTATTTTTTAAAGTAGTAAAGGGTTATTACAGTATATGCTGTGGATTACCTCTCAAGTGATTCTAATTAGTGTTTCAATTATCTGGGCAAGTAAATGAGATGCAAATTACCTGGGATGTATTCTCATTCTTATTATCATTCCACTCAATTGATGAACAGGAAATCAATAAGCCAGTGAAACTCTCTTAGCATGCAAATGCATTCTGTAATCGTTTGTGAGAATTCTACAAAAGCATCAAGTCTTCAAAATTTCAGTGAGGATGAAAACCTTCCCAGACAACCTAAAGGAAAGTCAGCTGTAAATCTTGTAAGGTCTTCTTATGTGTGTTGCATTAAAAGGCTGAATATAATGGATCTGTGAGAAAGACATTAAATATTTAAATGTATTGAGTGGTTCAGGCATTGAAACAAAGAGAAGGTAGATTTTGTGGGAAGCACAGCCTAGCACAGGAGCTGTGGAAGGGCTGCATCCCTGTGGAGTTTAGACTTGCGGTGCTGTGCTGCCATTTCACACTTATTGTTTTGCACGTGCCTTTCCGTAGAGGCATGGAATGTTCATCAGCATGGATGCAGGCTGGTCTGTATCAGCTTACCCCAAACTAGAGTGGCCACTTTCCCTCCTTAAGTGTTTCTGCTCTAGGAAAAGTATGGATTCTGAAGTGTGCCAAAAGCTCATAAACCCATTCAGGTTCTGGTAGTCTTTTTGTTAAAAGCAGTGCACCATGCCTGCTGTTTTGTGGGTGGTGTGAAGCTATGCACTGTTATACAGAGGGCTGCTGTGTAAGAAGGGTGGGCTGAGGACATGGCCAGACTGCCCTCTGCTCTAATTACTGCCCCTAGTGACTTACAGCACCGGGGAACATTTCATCTGACCAAGAACAGATGTCAACACCTGAACCAGCTATGACAGAAACCCTCCTAGAGGCTGTGGGGAAAATGGAGGTGCTTCTAGGACACGGCTTATGTTGCATTTTAAATGTTTACATGATGACACTTCAAGATGCAGGTTTTTTTTCTAAAACTATGAGTAAGCAGCTTACTGTATAACCTATCCCAGGGCCATTTCAGCCTGGTATAACTTGGAGGAAACATTACAGTCTTTCTAGTTATGCCAGGAATAGGAGTCCTCACTCTTTAGGTTCCTCTCTTACTTGCTAAAACACAACTGCAGATCTTGCAGTCTTGGCCTATAGTCTGAAATAATCCATTCTTACAGTCATAATGTCAATGTTTACAGGAAATACTATGCATTTGTATCCCGGGCTTTGGTAAACTAACCTCCTTCTTTGCCTCTTAAGAAAAGCATTGTGTTTGACAAAGTGCCTGTGGTGTGCATTTGACAAAAGATTTTTTCTGCATTTAAATAAAATGGAATTTTTGAATTTCTTGAATTTTGTATGACTAACAGAACTTTTGATGTGCTTAAGAGATTTATTATAAGATTTTAACTCTCTGCAGATTATACTGCTTTTACTTCATCTCTGTATAGCAATGAATGTTATGAAAATGATATGAGAAAACAAGTTTCTAATGTTGATCATAATTTTACTCTTCATCTTTCCTGCATCAGAAATGTAGCAGTAATCCAGGTCAGAGATGTAGTCCAAAATTTTGTGATTAAATAAAATTTTAATGCATTTTCTGCTTGTAAAATAAAGATGAGTTAGGGGACATTTTTTCTTTCTTTCTTTCTTTTTTCCCCTCAACATAAAAAAGCTAGAAATTATGTGAAGTGCTTTAAAGTAATCAGTATTTTAACACAATAGGATATTTTGAAGTAAATTAATTGAAAAGTCTGTTTCTCTTTGGTTCTGTGATCTCTCCAGGATATCTAATTATTTCTTGAATTGTAGAGTTAGCTTTCCTAAGCTTGTGTGAGAAGTTGTCATTGCATTTATGACCTAGTGTAAAAGGCCATGTCGCCATCTCCTTTTATTTAGTACGCCACAACATTTCACAATACTGTTCTTGTTATGAAAAAAATCCTGTATTTAAAATTATCTATTGCATACAGCACTAGAATGGTAAGATCTGCTTTTATCTAAAACTTTTTGTTATTGTATAATAGTCTATCAACTTGCATAACTAATAACTTCAATTCTTGAACATTTTATGATCTTAAATGTTATCTCTTTATTTTATTGCAAATAGCACTTACATAGTCACATAGTGAATTTAAGAAGAGTTTCTTAAGTGAGACCTAGGCTTGTGCTGGGGCATAGTTTAGATTTAGCTGTCCAGGGATATGTCTATACATGTGAGCGTAAAGCTATAAAACTTACTAAGCTGTTTTGAAAAGTTTAATAATAAGAGAAAAAATCTTTTGAGAAAGGTACTTTAGTTCAAAAATTGTTTAAAATCTTTTCAAGTTTGGCTTAATGTCAGATTTACCCGGAGTATGTATTCAAATGGCTGCATTAAGAAAGAAAGTTGTAACACTGATGTGCATATGATGATCTGAATGGATAAACATGTCTGAAGTGAAGATCTAAATATGCAGTAAAGCACATATTTATGCTTATCACTATTATGAATGGTGATTTTTAAAAGTTACCCTTCCCTATAATGCTCTAGATTTTTAAACCTGAATGAGTTTGTTAAACATTATTTCTGCATTCGTTTTTCACATTTGTGCATTGGGGATCAGGTGCTTTATATGTGTGGTCATATGGGAGCTCAGGTGATGAAACTGAGCAAAAGCCTAAAGCTAACTAAATGTGCCTGCCAGAGCTGTGAAGTGAATATGTGACAGGTAACTCTCAGGTGTGAGCCCATGAAGGGAACTTCATTTTGCTTAATCACCAAGCAAAATGATTTAATTGAATAATTTAATGCCAAATAAAGGTTATATGTCATTGTTTAAAATGTTTACTCAGAAAGTTTCACTGGTTTTAATGCATGTGGTATTTTTGCACTATGAAAAAGAAGTTTCAATTAATGGCTAAGTAGTGTAAATCATTTAACGCTACGGAAAAAAAAAATCATACTTTATTCCCAGATCACAGGAAGAATTCCAGGAAATAATGTTGTTCCTCTACTTCTGCTTCCAGGGTGGCAGAGGGGAGACAGGTCCTGCAGGTCCTCCAGGTTTACCAGGGAAGTTGGTAAGCAGTTTATTTCCATATTCATTGCTCATGTTTACTTTCAAGGAGCTATAGTATCAGCTGGCACTGCACTAATCCATTTATCCATGCAGGGAACAAAAATAACATTGAAATGAGTGGTGGTTCAGTTTCTTTTTCAGTCCTCTGTGGCTGTGCTAATATTAGAAAATGCTGTTTTAAGTTACATGGAGATGTGTGTGTGATAAACCTCTAAATCCTATGACATGCAAAGCTGAGTGGCACACTTCTGTGTGGGCTCCTGGGAGCAGGAGCAGTGACAGACTGGCTCTCTGCTATGTGAAACTAATGAATGGAGCACATTCTGAATGCCACCTTTTACCAGAGCTCCTGCAGTATTTACACAGAATCAGCCAGAAGCATAGCTGGGGAGGTCTTGGCTGAAAGAGCCTACTGTTATAGAGGAATGTGCAAATCACAGAGTGCAAGATCTTGGGAAACATTTTTAAGAGAAACAGTTTGTCATTGAGGGACTGGCGGGTAGAAAACCCTGAAAGTCATTTCTGTTGTGATTTTCAGCAATAAATTCATAATAAGATTCTGTTTAAAGTGCTGTACTTTGGATCAGCCCAATTTGCATCAGATAATCCTCTTTCATCAACCTAAGTTTGTTCTGGGAATAAGGTTCTGCCCCATCTGCTTCAGGGTATGACCCTTAGTTGTTCACTCTAAACAAGATTGGCTAAGTTTACATCCTTGACTTATTTTCACAGGGTCCCCAGGGTAACATTGGGCTTCCTGGACTGCCTGGTCCTCCAGGCCTTCCTGGTGGTAAAGGTGACCGGGTAAGAAATGTACTTGTACAAAAAGTTTGATGTCAGGAGTAAATACAAAAAGTTGAGCACTGTTTTCAGTTTTTCCATGAATTAATGTCTGTTTTCTTGTTTTGCATATAGATTTCTTAACTGCTTGAAAGTGGTGCTCTCTGTGGCCATTAACTACTTGTAGCTCATAAATGTGTACAAGAAAAGTCTTGACAGTGTCACTTAAAGGAATGAAATAAGATTATTGGTGTGAATATTCTTTTGTTTTTTTAAAGTTTGAATCATTTAAAGGCCTAAATTGTACTGCAGATCATTGACACAACCAGATATGAAATGGTCAGTCAGGGTCTGTGGTCGCTATAGAGCTTTGCAACTTCAACCCCCCCTACAGTAGTAACGATGCCTGTTACATATGACCTAGGACCTGCTATGGAAATGCACATGCTAATGCAGCTATTGAGACACCTATGCATACATGCAGAATTACAGGATATAAGTCTTCTTCTAGTATTTTGTTGAGAGGGAAGTATTGGGCCCTATGGGCCTCACATAACTGCAGAATATATCTTGCTTTGCTCAATAAATGTTAGTGAAGACAGTACATAAAGCCAGAGATGTTTCTTATCTTCTCTTGGCTATAGGAGACTGCAAAGGAATTCACTTGCCAAACTTCTGAAATACTTGATATAAAAATATTAAGTTCTCTACGGTATCTTCCTTACTTGAGGCATGTCTACACCAGTATTAAATGAATTACACTTATGAAGTGTCTCTTACATCCTCCTGACAATCAGGGGACTGCTGGACTTTTAGTCAGACATGGGTATAACTTCTGTAGAATACCCTACCTGAACAGAGGAATCCTGCTCTTGGTATGATCCTAGTGTACATCATAGGGTTTCTGGATAGGGTTTCCTGTCATTTTTGGCAGCTTTTTTAAAAAGAGCTTTTCAGGCCCTTAAAGCAATCTTCTAAGTTTTTGATGTTGAGGTATTTTTTTCATGTTTGTTTGATTTTCTTTTAATGCTGAGATCAGGACACAGGTTTCTAGTCAAATGTACGTATTGAGATAAAACAGTCTCTTTTTTGAGTCATTCAGAATGAGTCATAGTTTAGACTTCTCCAGAGGGAGACTGAAGGTACTGAAGAAGCAAAGATGGAAGGAAAATACCTAACATTTGTTGCAGTGCTGACAACCTCCCTCCAAAGGTGCTGGATTTTCCTCATTTGCCATATAAACCATCTGGATCTCAAGGATAAAAAATAGAATGAAGATGCTATAAATAGACCTAGAGAGATTCAGGCTACAGCCAGGAGGTTTCTGAGTACCCAGCTGGCAGATGACAGTAACTTATGCCTGGACCTTTTTTAAAAGCCTGAGTTCAATTTAATGCTCTGTGCAAATACCTTTAAGTCCAAAGTGCAATGCTAGGAATTATTTCATCGTATGATTGCTTTTTAGCACTCCACTTGTATCCTTGATTCATATTTTATTTTCCAGTTGCACAGAGGTTGGAGTGAATTTTCTGGGGCAGGCTTGGCATGGCTGCAGCCTTGCCAGCAGCACTGACCTGCAGTATCTCTTCCAAGTCACAACCATGGAGAGCACTGTGCCACTCTGTCCTTCCTCTTCCCTTTAGCTTTTGCATCAGTCTTACACAAACAACCTTGTCAGGTTGGAAATAGGTGACTCTGTAGCCTGTTAACCCCAGCCTTTGGGTCAACTCCTTCTAGGAGTAAGGTCTAGGTTGAAGTAACCTTTTTCCCCTTTCTGATTTCAAAACATCATGGTTTTGTACCCAGGGATCCTATGAAGTTCTATTGTGTAGCTTTATCTGCATGGTAAGACTTGATGGAAATAGCAGCTAGGGGCCAGTAGAATTCATGAATTTGATATATCAGTAGTCTTTCTTGATCCCAAAGCTGTTAAATATTGTGCACTATCTGTTGGCATCTTGTCTACATGCAGGTGATGCCCACTTAAAGAATAAATCACCACCAAAAATACAACCAGAATTATTTTTAGTGAAGCAATATGCAAAAGTGAGAGCTGACAAAACTTGATGGATACAATAATTACTGAATGTTACAAATGTAATGTCATGTGCTAATTGCAGGGTCAGTGTTGCTGTTTCCAAGCCCATGTGGACCAATCTGCACCATGTCATCCTGTGCCTGGTTGGGTTTTCAGGCTGCAAAAGGAGGTCACAGCCTAGGTCTGTGCCTCCTTTGGAACTGAAGCAGACTGGCACTGGTTTGGGCAGGAGCTGTGTGCATCAGGCACTCAGCTGATGTAATCCAGCAGAGAGAGCAGTACAAAGCCATACAAGAGTGAGGACTTGTGCTTCAGTGAATCTTACTGGGTGGTTATGCCCACACAACACAGATAATGGCCAGACCCCAGCATCCACCACTTAGGCTGCTTCTGATTCATGTATTTTGGATTGGTTTCATACACTCGAGTTCTGTCTATTTTAGTCAGTTAAACACCACCAAGCTACGTGCCAGACCTTGGCATTGAAATATGGTCCTTTGTGCTGCTAAGTAGTTAAAGTAGCCCCTGGTACAGTTTTGGATCATGCTGACAGGCAGTTTTGCAATATGATTCTTGAGTATGATTTGAGAGAGATTTTTGCAAAATAGATAGGCAGTATGTCAAGAAAAGTGAGTATTTTCATAGTTTGACATCTTGCCTTATTGCCTGCATTGCAGTTTTTGGAGTCAATGTAGAATAGATTCCAATAGTTTCTGTTGTGATTTTCATATTTGCTTATACAAACATTGCAGGACAAGAGTCACAAAAGCAATAGATTCTTCTATGTCAGCTTTATCTATTGGCTGACACAGAAGATGTTTTATTGCTCTAAAGAAGAGTAAGGGGAGAAAAAGACCCCTCAAAACAATGTTAAGTTGGAAACCAATGTCTTTTTTGTGTAACTGATAAACCTTAAAAAGGCACAACGTTGAGAACACTTCAGACAAAATAGTTTCAATGTTGTTTGACAAAGTCAGAATGTTAAATAGTTCTGTCATTTATACTGCTTAACTTTGTGGATAATTTAGTATTAGCTCTTCATCTTCAAGAACATGAGAACACGTCAGAATTCATTAAATTTGTAAAAGCTACGAATAGTCTGTGTGCCTATCATGTGAACTAAATGGATCTCTGAAATGGGAGAGAAACTGCTGCATCTCTGTTTTACAAAAACAGGGTTATCATGCACAGTTGTAGTTAGTTTGGAATGCATATCTTTGAACATGCACAGACTGCAAAGAATATTAAAAGGATGATGTGACTGGTTTTCTAACAAAATAGAAATACAAAAAGATTTTCCTAAATGATATAATGTTCTAGAAACTTAATAATTTTGCTCTAGAAAAAAAATACATATGTTTGAAATTAATTGAGTCATTAATTTATTTCTCTTTTTTTCCTGCCTGTCCACACAGGTAGAGGACAGGCAGGAAAAAAAGAGAAATAAACTAAATTTCATCTTAGAATCCTCTTTGCTAGAGGATTCTAAGATGAAATATAATCTAATTTCTTTTTGAAAAGGAATATTAACTTTAAGATATAAGCCCTTCAACTATGACCACTATGATCTAAATTCTAGACACGTTTGATAAAAGACATTGAGAATTAAACAGCACACAGGACAAGATTGTGACTGTGTTTGTGGATGTCTCTCTGTTTTTCTCACATAAGCAGGGCTAGTAGAGCCTACAGCAATATGGAATATATAATAATGCTAGAAAAAATGATACACTTACTGGATTTATTTACTTGTAGCTTCTAAGCAATGCTCAGAGCAGATGTGTAGCAGCTGCAAGAGCATTTGTCATGTAAAAGGGAGAAGAGGTACTGTTGGACAGTTAGAATCTGTACTGTACAGTGTGGTGGTGGATTATATGCTCCATACTATACTTGCCTTCACTCTCTCACATAAATTACATAGTAAGAGTTAAGTAAGAGCTTTCATTGTCATTCTTAAAATTTTGCAGCTTTAAAGGTCTCTTGCATGAATGCAAAATTTAGGATCAAATAACGTTTAGTGTGCTTTAGAACGTGAACTTTAAAATTCTGAAGACTTCTCTTTTTTAAACTTTTAATCTTTAACCTTTTAGGGTTCGGTGGGTGAACCAGGACCTAAGGGTGAACAAGTAAGTCATGCTAGAGATCATGGGACTTTAAAATCCCACTACCAAATGTCGCATGATGTTGACTAAATCTGAAGGCTAACAGTATGTCTTTCTTTGATACAGGGTGCACCTGGAGCAGAAGGAGATGGAGGAGAAAAGGGTGACTTAGTAAGGCGTGCTTTTTTTCCTTTACCTGATGTAATATTATCTTCTTGTTGTAAATTAAAAATATTAAGTGTTGTTGGAGTGCTTCAAGCGTTATGTTTTCACCATTGAAAGGCAAATTTCAGTTTTATACCAACTGGTCCTTGTAGAGCACAGCAGTTCTATTTGCCTGATTTCTCTGTTCCTGCTGTTTGGAAAACACTGAAATATACAGCTTCTGGTAGGTGTACAATATAGTACAGGCTGCCTTGAAGAAAAAGGACTTGTCTTTGTTTGTATGTAGATACTTATATCTAGAAGAGTGTTTATATATAAAAATATATATACACATGCATACACAGGCACAGAAATTCTTGGTGTTTGAGGCAGTGAGGATGAGCAAGTACTTTAATTCAGGTGAAACAGGAGGAGAGCTAATAAATATCCTTAATGACTCACACTTAAAGGAAATATTTTGTACTGACATTTCTTTTTGGAAATATGATTTGCAACTGGCTGTTAGAGAGGAGAAAAATGGACTGGGAAGAGGCTGTGACACTGTGATATTGCATATAGATATACACATATATATTTTTATATATATATATGTCTCTATATCTATCTATCTGTATGCTGCAGGAGTATGGCATATTGTGAATTGACATGGGTAATGCCTGGGTCATGTGCCTTTGGGTAAAGAGGGTTTGTAGACCTGCCAAAGGAAAAACCCACTGGTCCAGGGTCTCCCACGGGGCCTCATCCAGCAAAGCCAGAACTGATCGAGGGATTTTGGTATTGTTGAAGCCAGGGGAGAGATTGCTGGAAATAGGTAGTTTCTATTGCAGTTTTCTCAGCACTAACACAGCACCGATATCCTTAGTTCTATCACTTTGTAGAAACTAGAAAATCCTGGTTAAAAAAATGCTTCTTCTAAAGGTTTCCAAGAAATAATCTATTTAAGATTGTCCTGTGGTATAGCTGTGTTTGAGAGGTTAGAGCCATGTGTCTAATTACAAGAGAAGCAATACAAAACCAATTTTGACAAACATGTTTTCTCATTTGCACCTTACAGAAAAGTTTTGGGAAAGGAATTGTACAAAACCCACTCAAAAGAAAGGTTTATTCTCAAAGCAATTTTAATTATTTGTGGTGCAATTTTGCATGAATCAACTAAATATATGAAGTGTCTTTTATACTGAAAAACCATTGTGTCACATTTACTGCCTTTGTAATGTCTGTGATAAGGAGACTGTCTTATAATATAGTTTGTCTTCTTTTCAGGGTGATATGGGATTACCAGGAGCAAAGGGAGCTGTAAGTATAATGAATAGCATTGTTACAGAAATACAGAGTTCTAATAGATAACATAGATGGTTTTCTGATTTAAGGAAAGAAAAATGCAAATAACAAGCTGAGCTTTTTATCACAGTTAAATGGAATGAGTTTTAGCAGCTTTTCTTCCATTTAAATTCTGAGTACAGTTAATATTAAAATGAATTAGCTTTGAAAAGGAATTTGTTTCCTGGATTCTAACTCCATAGAAGAGAAGCATCATTCAGCAGCAGTTTTCTGGCCAACAAACTGTTTTTTTTTTAAGGAAGTGAATACACCCTTTGTACAGTAGGTGTACAGGAGGCTCAGTGCAGTGGCTGCATGCCACTGTTAAAAAGCTGGCAGCAGGATTGTGATGTCTGTGAAACCAGAAGTTTTCATGGCCCTGCTTCCTTTATTTAATTTCAATTTTAATTGTGTTTTTATATTATTTTTGTTTTGTTTTGTTTTATTGCAAAATGATAACTTTGATGTGAAAGGTAAGCAGAACATTGTATGTAACATCTGGGGAGCCGAATTCATTCTTTTATTTCAGGATCCCTGCAGAGTTGGATTGTTACAGCATCTCACAGTATGAGCTGTGATATTAAAATGCCAATAGTTCTTTCTGTGGGGAAGTAAGGCTGAGCATAACAAAAAATCCTGTGCTTGTCTGGGTAACTTTTGTGCTAAGCAAATACAAGTTAAAGAGTGTTTACTACTGTCCTACAAGTAGGACATGAGGAAGAGCTAGATTAGAAGAGAAATCTGAAATTTTATCCACCTAGATTTTTCAAATCCTCTTGTCTTGATGAGAGCTTAGAGTGCTTGTCATCCCAGTGAGTAATCTCACAGGAATGAGTAATCCATCTGGGAACCTGAGAACTGACAAGGCTGGGGAAGAAAGTTATGATGGCTTCCCTGTTCCACAGTCCATAAAAGAAATTGTTCTGTCCTCTTAATCTACCAAAGCATGTTCTTTGGGTTTTGTTCTGATAGAGACAGCCATCGGCTGGCTGGGATGCAGCACAGCTGGAACCGAAATGGTTCCACCTTGTGGGTTTAACTGATACCACAGCTGTGTGATTTGTTCTTTAGCATCTCTTTCAGTGGGTGTTGCTCTCTTATTTTTCTTCCCCAGTAGATTTGGGAAGTCATGAGTATGCAGGATTATTTTTCCCTGCTTGTTTTGGTTTCTTTTGTGTGGACTTATTTTTTTTCTTCTTTTGCGTGTTATTGTTCTTTGTTATTACTACTATTGATTAATAGGAATAAATTAACTTGTATTGAAAGCAACTGTGGTGCTTTGACCTTGACTGGACATCAGGTGTACTCCAAAGCCACACTGCCACTCCCTACCTCAACTGGCCAAGGAAAATACAACAAAAAGTTCATGGGCCTGGATAAGGGGCCAGGGAGAGATCCCTCATCTGTTATAGTCAAGGCCAAAACAGACTTTGGAAATTAACTGATTTATTACCAATCAGAGTCAGAGTAGGATAATGGGAAGTAAAACAAAAGGGGAGCACCTCCTCCCCGTCCTGCACTGACCTCAGTGTCTGCAGAGCTGTTCATTTCACATGCTCTCACCCTGCTTTTCTCTGGCTGCAATTATTTCTGGTCAATAATTTTTTCCTCCTTAAATATGTTATCCCAGAGATTGCTAACATCACTGATTGGCTTGGCACTGGCCAGCAGGTCTGTCTCAGAGCTCTGCTGGTCATGGGGGAAGCTTTTGGCAGCTTCTTAGAGAAGCCACCCCTGTGGACCCCTTGTTACCAGAACATTGCCACTCACACCAAATACAATAATTCAGAGGTGCCTGCTGGCATAGATCTCCCTCTGCATGATGTTTAATAACTCTCAGTAAATTGACTGGAGCAGAAGCTATAGCTTTGTTTACTCAGTGCACTTAAGTGGACTTATTGACACAGTCCCATCCATCCTTTCATTCCCCAGGGTCAGGAATAGCTTTCTACCCCTTCCCTGAGTGAAATAAGGCAGCACTGCATCTGTTCAGGCAGTTTGTCAATGTCAGCTGGTGTGAGGATTTTCCTTCCCCTCTGCAAGCACAGGCACTACAACTAGCTGTGACTCTGACAGAGTAAACAAAGCAAAAATGTGTGTTCCCAAACAGCCTGGGGCTACACAGCAGAGGCTCACACTGTGATACTCTACAGAAGGACATGAAGGGCATTTGGAGCAAGAAGTGAGCTGGAATTTTCATACCTTAAGCAGCATTTAATGTGTAGAAATGTTCTATGTTCCTCATACATGAGGGCAGAGAGCCATCTTGAACATGTCACTATTAATTCTGATTTACCTATTTTGACTTAGAACAATCTATAGAACAATATATAGAATCTATAGAACAACTGCATTTCAGCACTCATTTCTTTGCATTTGTGAACAGCTCCTGTCACCACTTTGATATGTCAGAATGAGTCTGTCAGTAGCACAGCAGTCTGTTGAAATTCCTCTCTTTCTCTGTCAGGTCGGTAATCCTGGAGACCCCGGTTCCCGTGGGCCTGAGGGAAGTCGGGGACTGCCTGGCATGGAGGGACCACGAGGCTCACCTGGGCCACGAGGCTTGCCTGGTGAGCAGGGTGCCCCAGGCCTGCCTGGCAGTGAAGGTCCAGCTGTAAGTGCTGTTTTCATGTGGCTGGTGTCTTCTGAAGCTTTATCTCTCGCTCACACCACTCCTTGTTTTACATGCACCCATGCCAAACTGAAGTGCCCCAGCAGTCTCAAATACAGTGTGCCTCTCATCAGACACGGGTGTACACCACAGCAGTCTTGGGTTGTACAGCTACATCCTTGGGGCCCCAGCTTTCAGTTCAGCTCTGTTTTCTTATGCCCACCCCACCTCTGTAGTGTGCACAAAACCAAACCCTGTTTGATACAAAGGAGCATCACTCAGGCTTACCTTGCTAATTAAATTGACATCAGCTGGAATAGTTGCACTTGCAGGAGCTGGGTCACCTTTTAGTGACTCGTGGATTGTTTTTGGTTGGGATACAGTTAGATTTCTTCATGGTGGCTTGTATACGGTTATATTTTGGATTTATGCTGAAAATAATCTTTATAGTGTGATGATGGGGGCAGGAGAAAGGGTAGTGGTTTCAAGAGTGAAAGAGCATAGTTTTAGATTAGATATTAGGAGGAAATTCTTCACTGCAAGAATGGAGAAGCACTAATAGGTCACCCAAAGAAGTTGTGGATGCTCCATCCCTGGAAGGGTTCAAAGCCAGGTTAAAAGGGGCCCTGAGAAGGAGGGTTGGAGACTAGATGGTTTCAAAGGTCCCTTTCAACCCAAGCCATTGAGTTACTCATGAACACTGCATAGAATCAAAGTCTCTCCTGCTCCTTACACTGCATCAGCAGTGAGTATGTTGGAGGTGCACAAAAAATTAGGAGGGGGCACAGCTGGGAGAGCTGATCATAATGGACCAAAGAGATCCCATGCCATAGGGTATCCTGCTCAGCCATGTAACCAGGGAAAACCTGTGGGAGTGGTGAGCAACTGCTTTCGTTTGTATCACTTGCATTATCATTGCCTTTTTTGTATTTTATTTTCTTCATCTTCTTCCCTTCCCCATTTTTCTATCCCTTCCTCTACTTCTTTTTACTTTCCATTTATTAAACTTTTTCTTCCCCTGTTCCACGGGTGTGGGCTGTGGGTGTGAGCAGCTGTGTGGTGTTTTGCCAGCTGGGGTTAAACTGTGACAACTGTTTATTGATAGCATTTCTTTGCATCAGGCACACTCATAAAATGTTAGTGTGACATCAGCTGTTTTATTAAAACTCTTTTTTTAATCCTAGGGAAAAGAACCAAGTGATCAGCACATTAAGCAGGTTTGCATGAGAGTCATGCAAGGTAAATAGGCTAAAAAGTATTTGATGTTTCTTGTGCATTTAAACTGGACTCACCTATTTCTGTGGAGGCAACCAAGATTTTCCTCATGCTTACCCAGAACAAATTGCATGGCCTCAGCCGGGGACCTGGTGGAAAATCTTTCCACATGTGAATGTGGACACAGTGTGAGGAAGTCCCTTATTTATAGATATTTTGTAGCCTTCTTGAACTGCCTGTTCATTCCACACTACTGCGGTGGTAAGCAGGCCATAGACTGGAGTAGTTGTGTGAAATGCATACATTTTGTATTCAAAATACTTGCTGTGTTTACATACGTAAAAGTACAAGCTTCACTGAAAGCTTTTTAGCTTTTTGTATTCACTATTAAATTTCAGCAAATTAACTATGCAAAATAGGCGAAAAGAAGAAGAATGCAGAGAGAGGTGAACGCAGAGAGAGGTTTCTGGAGATAACATATCTTAAAATTAAAGCAATACAGAGATACTCTAAACTAACCCTAATTTGCTAAGTTCTTGGCACACATAGAAATCTGAAGCTTTTCTAATATGGTTGGGTGCATTGAATTTACTGTGTTGAGAAATTTATGTTGCCTTGTAAACACTTAAGAAAATTTTCATTACTTGCTATTGAAGATGTCTTTTGGGTTATTATGCCTCTCTAATGTTAAGAGTTTACAGAATGAAATTGCTGCTCATGTTTTAAAAAATTTCAATAATTGTCACATTCTTGATACTGTTCAACAGGGTATTTAAAAAAAAACTATAGAGGAGAAATATCTTATTCTGTAATAAGACAATACCTTACATGTAATAAACTTTGTAAATAGCAATGCAGAAAGGAAGGTGCTGTAGTGTAATCTGTCAGTTCCTGTAGCTGTGAACATGCATTCTTCTTCAGTGATCACAGGAATCTCTTAATTCATGTTCACTTACTCCATAACTCTTTGCAGAACAATTAGCTCAGCTAGCAGCCAGCCTTAGGAGGCCAGAATTTGGTGCTCCAGGTCTTCCTGGCCGACCAGGGCCACCAGGTGCTCCAGGACCTGCTGGTGAAAATGGATTCCCAGGACAGCTTGGCCCCCGTGGCCTGCCTGGCCTTAAAGGTCCCCCTGGTGAGATTGGCCGTAAAGGTCCTAAAGGTAAGAAATTCTCCTACCACCTTTCACTTGGTGACTGCTTCAGTTTTGGGTTTTGGGGGTTTGTTTGTTTTGGTCTTGTTGTTGTTGTTGCCCCCTCCCTTGGTTTGCAGGTTGTGGATGCACACTGTACACATGTGAAGCCCAACAAGGATCCCGAGTTAGGGATGTAAGCTGTTTGCTGTAACTGCTGTGGCAGTTCCCACTGTGATGAAAGGGCTCATTGGCCTGGCCTTGTTTAGAAAGCTGCTTTTTAGCACATAAACCCCACAAAACCTCAAAAGCCCATGAGAGTGAAATCAGTATAAGGACTCTGACTCAGCTGCTTTCTTCTAGTTCAAGGCAGAAGCCTGTCCTTTCTCACACTGTAGAAGTCATTTGATGACAAACACCACATGGGATTCCAGCAGTGGTTCTCTCCTCCATTCAACAGCCTGGCTGTTGATCTAATTTCTGCAAGATTCATGGTCCCAAGAGCTGATGTAAGCAGTCAGATTACTCCCCTAAAATCTAGTGTGCTTTTCTAAGCACACCCAGTTTATCACATTACAAGGGACTGATAATAATCTACTTTTTTATTTGCATATCATACTTGAGCCATTTGACATAATTTCACCAGGTGCCAGAGTCTATTGATTCTTTGGAAAGGACAAATCCATATTAAAATTGACTTACACTTTACGCAAAATCTTTGATCTAAGCTAATCTCTTTGGTTCATGACTGAGAGGATCTATTCTCCCCCAGAGGATTACAAGGTAGAATTTTCTGTAAAGTTTTATGACTAACATGTATGTATTAGTTTCTATTCAGCAGTGGTTTTGGTCTTATTTAAAAATTGTCTTTTTGCACAAAGCTGGTCTGTTGCTGGAGCAGGGTGTTTACTTTTGATTCAAGGTTTATTTTAAAGGGAAATTTGGAAAACCTTTGAGAGAAGGAATAGAATACAAACAAAGCAAAACTAAACACCATTGTTGCTGGAGCTTTGTTACTGTTTTAATTCAATGTGATGTCATTGTCAGCAGAAGAAACAAAAATCAGAAATACAAAGGTGATATATGAGATATGCAAAATTAGATTCAACACGCAGCAGGCTACACTATGTTAGTACTAAAAGAAAAAAAATAAACAGAGCATTAAAATCCCACCAAAACAAGCAAAATACTAACCATAGCTAAGAAAAAGCTATCATAACTATCATCAAATTCCAAGTTACCTTAGAGTAAACCTTGCAATGCCATTACAGATACAAGGAAAGTGATGAATGCTCTCGTGTGCAAGGGCTATGGTGATGGTAGATGGCAGCCAACCTGAAAACTCTCAGTGCTTCGCTCTGAGTTCCTGGTACTTACCGGAGTTCCACAGAAATCACAGGGATCAAGTGATTGTCACCATCCATTTGGAGAGTTGTCTGAGACTGGAGTGAGGAGAAAAGGGCACTTGGACATGTGATAAAAGGGAACCAGGAACAAGATGTTGAGATTGGTTTAAAAAGGTCATAATAAATAGGAGATAGTAAGACAGCAAAGTGTAACCACGAGGCACAGCAGAGGATACAAAGGTATGGTGATTTCAACAGCAGCAACCATGGCTGAGTCAAAAAGAGGTACCTCAAGGAAGGAGATTGAGTTACATTAAGGAGCAATCTGGGGTAGTGAAAGACTATTTCTGTTCAGAAACAGAAATGAAAAGTGGGAGACACTTGGGGTAAGCAGGAGTAAACACTATTCTGCAGTGTTAGGTAGCCGGAAAAGGCAGAAGTACATATGGGAAACCTGAACTGGGGCTTGCAGTAGCTGTATTTACAAAGACAGGCTGGATCTCCATGTTGGCTAGTTAGTCTGAAGCATGGAGATCAGATTCCTCCTTTAGTACCCTGCGTGCATCTTTTATTAAAACCTGGACTTTTGTACTGACTCTTGTGTTCCTTTGCACAGCTTCCTTTTCTGCCATCCATTTCTAGGCAAGCCAGAAACCCAGCATTCTATTCTAACTCACCACAGTACAAGACAGTATAGAAGCATAAAATAAAGCTTACTTTAATATTATTAGGCATAAACTTGTGACTTTTAATTTGCATTTAATAAAAGGTAAAAAACCCTTTCAAACAAGATAAGGTATTTTCATAATTGGAAATATACACAGTGTTATGATATAGATAACAGTGAATAGAATTTGAACTTCACAACTCAAGTAAACAAAAATCCTTCCTCTTACTAAGATGATTCAGATTGGGAGCAAGACATGGGCTTGAAGAAACTCTGGGTGTCCACCAAAGGAAGGACTCCAGATATTATTTTTATGAGCAAACAATATTTGGTGAAGGTAAAACAACGCCTTATGTGAATATCAACAGAATACTGTCACCTGTGCAGCCACCTTTTTTATCTTCTGCACTGGCTGTCCTGAAGACGAACACTTGAGAATTTTTACTTATTAGCTGAGCTTGTATTGTTTTGCAGAAGCCAGTAACCTCAGTCTATATCCCAAATACCCTGAAATCCTGGAACTTTGGTTTATTTCTGTTATATAGGCTGTGACATATATTTCATGTGGTACTTACTGTCCAACTCTAAGTGGTTGCTTCCCCCCCAGCCTTTCTGCTTCTGAGTGTGACTCAAATGGGTGAAAAACCCCAATCAAATCCCAAACATTCTGCATGGTTATGTTAGGACATCACTGAAAGATGCTAAGAATATATACAGCCAGCTGAATTCTCTGCTTATTAACTGTTCACTTCTGAAAGGGAATTTACTGATGAAAATTATCATCAGGGAATTTATTGATGAAAATTATAATCCAGGCAGACTGTAATTAATGTTTCATAAATTTGCTTTAGGTGAACCAGGAGAAAGAGGAGAAAGAGGATTTCCAGGCAGAGGGCTAAAAGGTCATCCTGGACCAAGAGGTCTTCCAGGTAAATATAAGAGGATGAGGATAAAGAAGATATATAGTAAAAATTTACTCAGAACTCATAATTTGAGCTGCTTTGAAAAGATAAAAAGAGACCATTAAGCAATAAACTCCAACATTACAGTGCTTTGTAATTTTTACTTTATAGGTGGTGATTCAGTCAGAAATCAGACTTAAAAACTAAAAAGCAAAATGCTACCTCCTAATTTATCTCAGTGTAAAAAGCTTTGAAAAAATGCAAAGAAAGCATTAAAAACGGAGGCAATTACACACATGAAAAAAAAATCACCTCTTTTAATATATCTTTTATATGTATTATATACACACATAATTATATATAAAAATGAACAAAAAAAAGGGCCAAGCCCTCCAGATTATCTCACTGGAAGACACAGCAGTCTTCAAAATCTCCATTCATAATCTAGGATATTATTTTATTTCTATAGTAATTAATTGCAGTGTTACATAACATGGCTCCAGGAGAGATTCCTGCTGATGGATGAAGCACAGCTGGCCTCTAGTGGCCAGAGAATGAACATAAGCATGTTATCTACATTTCTACAGTACATTTCTGTGTTTGTATAGCAAGACAAACTATTCATATTTGTCACCTTGTGAAAAAGCAAAAAAAAAAAAAAAAAAACAACCAACCAACCAAACAAACAAAACCAACCAAAAAAGTTTAGCATTTACTGATCCTAAGGATGTCTGTGTAACTCAGAGGCGTTTCCTGTAGAAATCTATGACTGGAAAAGCCTTCCTGAAATCACTGTTTTTCCTTTCTTCGTTGAAGATTTAGAAGTAAAAACTACTTTGGTATTCAGCACTTCTAATCTTTATATCTATTTCCCTAACCATTTCAGTGGGAAAAAACCCCAACAACTAGTATTTCTTTTTCCGGAGAGCTAATGAAATTCCGTGGCAGCAAGTAGCATCTACCCTGCCCTAGGAATTGGCAGCAGGGTTGGCTGAGCAGAAAATTGTCCCTGTAAGCTGGCACCCCTCTTGGGAATACCCTGAGAGCAGTGAAAAACCATCTTCATACAGCCTTTAAGGACAGGGTGCTAATTCTGTAAGCAAGCCGTGTGTTGCCACCGTTGAGCCCCGCACCCCTTTTGCAGGTGAGCCGGGCAAAGCCAGCTACGGGCGGGAGGGCCGTGACGGCGAGCGCGGCGCCCCCGGGGCGGGCGGGCAGCCCGGCGTCCCTGGGCCCCCCGGCCCGCCCGGCCCGCCCGGCTACTGCGAGCCCGCGGCCTGCAGGCTGCAGGCCGGACAGCGGGCCGGCAAGAACCTGAAAGGGCCCTGAGCGCGCCGCCGGCGGCCGGCGTCGAGTCCCATCCTGCACGGAGCGCTGAGGAGAAAAGAGGGAACGACGGAGAGATGCAGACACCGACAAACCTTTCAGCCGAGGTTGCAGTACGGTATTCTTAACACAGTGGTTGTACTTTCTTCCAAAAGGAGAACTAGCAACACGAGCTGGAACAATGGTGCTTACAGAAATACACAGGTGCTGCCTTCTGCCTTCTCCTTTTGGGGGGAAATAGGTACTTGTCCATTTTTATTTTTGATTTTGTTTAATAAAGAGTTTCTGTTATTTTTCCTCCTCCCCTACTTAATTCCTATGTATGATGTACAGTGAAATAACATCTTCATCCAACAAATAAAAAAGGATAGTTTTATTTACTGCAGCCGTAGCTATTCTTTCATACTTATAAAATAAATTCTAACACATAGCCTTCATGCACAGCCACTTAATTGTACATGTATCTTGCACAGAATATGCTAAACCTCCCTCAGCTCTTCAATTCAGTCACAGAAATGCAGTTGGGAGGTTCTTATGAAAATCTGTCACCCCTGGCACTGTTTATGCTGCCAACCTCTGTAAAGGTACAATCACGGGGTTGCCATGAATAACACATGTGGAATAACCTCCTCATTTTTTACTCCAATTTGTGCTGCATTTGTAATTCCATATGGAGGCCATTGCAGGTTGCCTTGTTATATGTGACATTAAAACAAAAGGCTAGTAGCCACTGGCAACAGGATTTTAAGTCCTAGAAATATGCATGTTTCCTCTAAAAGATTACAAACCCCCAAATTAATAAGTATTTTTTTAATGTATGGTTGCATTCAGTATTGAGAGCCAGAACAGCCAGAATGTAGCCATTAGATGGCCTAAGTTGGCTTTTTAGATACTCAGTTTTTAGAGGAAAATGTGCAATGGATATTCTGTTCCTCTCTGTATAAATTAAACGATTTGTGGTTTGACTTTACCCCTCTGAGGTTTATTCTCTCTCCAAAGACAGCAATGAAACCACTCTATGATGTTTCCTTTCTTTTCATTATTAGCCATCCAAATTTTCCAACACAAGCTTTGGCACACTTGTGTTAAGCCCTGATCTTTCTCCTAGCCCTTAACTGTCTGATCCTGTCCCAAACCCTTGATTTGATGCCATGTGACAACAGAGGGAAATAACAAGATCCATGGAGCTCTGCATTTTGCATGTAACATGTAAGATAACACTAAAAGGAAAAGTATTGATACAATGTATGCTCCAAAAGGAATTATTGTAAAAAACAGTAGTTAAACCTTCCTCAAACCAAATCTGATTTCCTACACAAATACTAGAAGAAGTGACCAAAATAGGCAAGTGCAAAGAATTTCATTCTTGAGGGACAAATACAGAAGATTCCATACTAGGTGAGCGGCTTGGGAACACATAAAGGGATTTTCAAAAGTTTTTGAATTAGGTCAGTTTTTACAGCCTCAGGACAGAGTCCTCAAAAGTACTCCTTAGGTAGTGGAACAATTAAAGCACTAGTAAAAAACTCTGTAGTTTCACCAGCAAACTTTTATTTTGACTATAAAGTGTGTAAAACTGTTGAAAAGAAAAAAATCTCACCTGATAACAGAATGAAAATATTGTTTTCTGTATGTAATGCATAAACTTATGAATCAAAAGAAGCAACCCCCCCACATTTAAACACAATGGTGAAGGACTTTAGAAAATATAGTCTGAAAAATGCATAAAATTCTACAATGGAAGGAAACCCATGTAGGGGCAAAAATACTCATATGCAAAACCCAAATAGGAATTATTACAATCAAACTAATTCAGCACTGAGAGTCAATTCAATGCAGAATCTTTATAAGTGGACATCTTACGATTGTGGCAGATTTTCTGCCTTCAAACTGACTCACAAGTTTTGAAGTTAAAGAAATTAAGAAAAAATCCTCAGGCCCATTTTAAGTCCTTATGGGATGCATTGATTAACCTAATTCTCAATTCCAAATCTTACACAAGAACGGAAAACAAGTGCTTTACAAATGGTAGACTGTGCACCACAACATACCAGAGACAGGATTTTTAGTAACAGCACATTCAAGTAAAATAAAGATTTGGAAAAATAAAGACAGGCTTATGAATTTAAAGATGTACAGACAATGGTGATACAGGAAAAAAAGAGATTTTAAAATAAATTTAGAAGACACAGTGCAAAGAGGCTGAGAGGCTTCACAAGCCACTGCCAGTGTGCCACCAATTTTAACCAGATGCTCCTGAAATCTTGGTGAAATCTCAAAGAAATCTTCTCATCTCCTTCAGGTTCAGCATCATACAGTTCTGTGAGATTTATTAAACAGAAGACTAGTAAAAATTTTTTACCCATATGATCTCTGCCACCCCTTCTAGTTCTGGAGGTTTAATTGTAATGTGATATTTACATATTTTAGCTACTCAGTTACTTCAGCATAGGCAGGAACCCAGAGAAAATTGTAATGATAACCAGTTTATAGACTTTTTTAGGTTGGACAAGAACTTTACGATCATTGAGTCTGACTATTAACCTGGCACTGCCAACAAATTTGGTGCCCTTCTGACAAGGTTATAGTGGTGATGGAGGAAGGAAGAGGGAATGACATCATCTGTCTGGACAAAGAATTTGGCACTGTCCTGCACAACGTCCATGTCTGTGAACTGGAGAGACATGGATTTGACAGACAGACCTGGGTGGCCACACCAAAATAGTCGGGGTCACTGGCTCAGTGTCCAAGTGGAGACCAGTTCCTCCAGGGTCTATATTGGGACTGTTAACTTCTTTGCTGGTGCCATGGACCACAACATCAAGTGCACCCTCAACAAGTTTACCAACGACACCGAGCTGTGCGGTGCAGTCAACACCCTGCAGGGAAGGGATGCCATCCAGAGGGAAGTGGAGAGAGAAGTGAGTCCATGGGAATCTCATGGGTTCAATAAAGCCAAGGCAAAGGTCCTACAGATGGGTTGGGACAATCCTCAGCATCCATCAATCCAGCCTGTCCAGACTCCCCAGTTTACAGAGCCTTCCTATCCCCCAGCAGATCAGCACTCTCACCCAGCTTGGTGTTGTCTGCAACTGACTGAGGGTGCCCTCAATCCCCTCATCCAGGTCACTGATAAAGACACTGAACAGGACCGACCCCAACTCTGAGCCTTGGGGAACCCCACTGGTGACCAGAGGCCAGCTGGATTAACACCATTCACCATCATTCTGTTAGCAAGTATTCATAACACTGCTGCTGAATACTGAGCTAACAGATGGATGTATTATACATCTATAGATTATATATACATAAAGTTAATATATTGAGCTTATATTTTAAATTTTCTCCTTCAAACATCACTGTTTCCAAGCAAATTAGCAGGAACTTCTACAAAAAAAATCTTGAATGTTTCACAAAGGTCTCTGTAGCCAAAGAAGCTTTAGAGCACTATTTGGAGCTCCTAAATGATGTATGAAACCAAGGCTAGGGAAGATTACACTACATTTTGGGTCGTTGAATACCTTAGTCCTTAGCTGAGTTCACCTAGAGCCAAGTACAGATCTACAAAAAAATTTGTTTCCCTTCAAATATGAAAAGTGTCAACAAGTGGTATTTTGAAGGTGACCTGAAGGACAGAAGGAACAAGAAACCAAATTTCCCCAAAAATACTTTGTTTCAGGGACAACAGTGTTAGTTCATCCTGGCAGAACACAGCAGTTGTGCTCCACATACAAATGCTGCATTTGTGCAAATGTTAAAGTGCTTAGACAATGGGTGAAATGTGTTTACTTGACCTCCTCATCACTGTATTATTTTTTGGCCATGTAACCTCTGCTTCCTTTATACTTAGAAAATGCATTTGCTGCATCTCCTCTGCTCATGGGTTGCAGGTAGAGAAGAAATATCTATATTTTATAGGGCAAGTTACTCTTGTGTGATTTGCTACAGCTTCAGTTTTATTCCCTCCCTTCAATTTTTTGTTATTCCTTTTCTGTTTTGCTTGCTGCCTGTGAATCGATGAGTAAATCTGGCAGTTTCAGACCATGAATAAAACAAACTCTCTGAAGTCACTATGAAATCAGAGAAGGAAAACCAAGTTAGTGGTGAAATTATTACCTAGAGTCCTTTAAAATGCCATCAGCATGTTTTCTCCTGGGAGAGTTAGGCAGCAAGAGAAAAATGAAAATTCCTAAAGTTCCCTAAAGTTCAGTGAATCAGTTTCTTGAATAAAAGCGATTATCTCCTACTTGGGCAGGAAGTTCATCTGCATTCAGAGAATGTATTAATTTACATAAATTTTATACATATTAAGACCAAGGTTTTGCATTTGGTTGGTTTGTTTGTTGTTAATTCAGATTGTAGAGCCCTAAGTTTCACCAGTCCTAGTAAGCACAAGACTGACTTCAGCTGGGGTCAAAATCCAACGCCCCCAAATTCAGCCAACCCGCCCAGACTTCTCCCCAGAGCTCACTGCAGTGGCTTTGTGCCTCTCTTTTCTCCTTTTTGCAGTTGCATCCTCCCTCTTGTGATTTGACACAGAAGGAAAGGCTGACATTTTTGACAGAGCTACAAACAGAAAGTATGTGAAATATTTCCATTTCCATCCAGCATCCTGTTTGAGATGTACATGGCCACATGAAGTATAAAAAGTTATTTTTCATCCACTTAATATAGTCCCGTTAAACTGAACCTTAAATGTTGCAAACCAAAAATATAAGGAAGGAAGGAATCAACCAGTCATCATGTTTCTGTGATTCAGTTAGTGGCAGCTGCATATAATTCAGAAATGAAAGGATATAAAAAATCAAGGTGTGTCATTGAGAATCCTTCAAACATTCTGGCTGGAGACAGAATACATTTACATTAAAACTGCAGGTAGTAAATAATGGCTTCATGTTTATAGAATAGCAGACTAAGCAAGAAAACAGCTAAGACATGTAGACTCAAATCTTTTTAGCTACAAACTTATTTTGGTCTAGACTCTGTAATGTTTGTTAGCAATTAATATTTGAAAACCATGTTTCCTTACAGTATCCTGAAGCTTGAATTGTCCACTTAAATACCAACCACGACAAGGTTAGGGTTAAATTTGTTATCCATGGCCTATACCCACCCTGCATGGAGGAGATTTAAACATCCATCCAGTAAATCAAATTTTAGCAGACATATCAGATTTCAGGAAAAATTTGCATGACTTGGTACATCCAGAAACTATGAAAAACTCAATATAAACACACCCCAAACCAGCAATGTTTTGATTTCTGAGTTACTTTTCTTGTTCTAACATCTCACATTAGAGCAGCATTTCTCCTGCATGAGTAAAATGTAAGATTAGGGACTGGTTTTATATAGTCTGTTTGGAGAAACAAGTTTATAAAATGTTAATTTTGCCAGAGGGGTTTTTACAAGACTTTCATATAAACATTTCAGAAAAAAAAGTAAAAGATTGAGTGCACACAGACATGAAAAATAACATTTCACCCTTGTGAAAAAGAATATCCAAAATATTTTGTGTGATTATCCATTAATTAAAACCCCCACTTATTTAACAAAGCTGTGCATATCTAACATCTGTTATAACCCATAATCATAAAACATAAGGGAAGGAGGGATAATCAGTTCTGTCTCTGTATCATAATGCTTTTTAAACATTGAAACCAAATCCAGTGTGAGGTAAGAATATTGGTTCTCAAAACATTTCCTGCTCTTCTCAAAAGAGGCTGCACTGCTGCCCAATTCTACACTGGATGCTGTTGAAGTTTTTACTAACCACACGTGAGTCCCTCCTCCCCTGAGACAAACATAAATGGGGACATAAATGATGCCTGAAAGTGAGATGTCCCACCACAACATATTCTTCTGTAATGTACATAAAACACAATATAATAATAAAGACAATCTTAGCAATATTATCTGACAATAATTATCCAAGAAAGGCAGTATTTCTGCAAATACTGCCATGCAAAACTAAAGAGATTTGAAAGAAGAAAATAGAAAAAAGTCAGTCTCAAGAACAAAACCAAAAGCACTGACTGTTGTGCTGTGAGAATACACATGGCTGGGTCAGCTCTTGTGCTGCTGGGCAAGTTGTGCCTGGGCTGTAATCTTTGTACTGAAAGAATGTTTTGCACTCCACCATGTGGACAGCAGGAGTTCTGCTGCAGCTTCGGGAAAACTTCCCTCTTAGCAAGTGTACTTTCTTTAGGCAAACTAATATATAGCTATATACACATAAATAGCTATATATACATAGCTATATATATTATACATAGCTATTTAAAGAAAATCCCAACACCTTCTTAACAGGTGATAAAACGACTTGCCATAAAATAAAATAGTCTGACCCTAAACTAGGATAAAGCTTAAAGAGTTTTTAAGAAAGGTTTAAAACAAAGTTACTTCACTTCTGAGTCTTGCTGCATGTAAAAAAAAACCCAAAGCAGAATAAAATACCTTATGCTCCTGGGAAAAAATAATCCCTGGTGTTTATTTCCTTGTTGTGTTTACTGCAGCATGAACTACTTAAAAGAGATACAAAACTATATACAAAACAAGATAAACCAAATTGCAAAATAGGTTAGCATCCCCTCTTCCCTCCCTGGCCTCCTGCCCGAAAACTAAGACAACATCAGTCTGAAACTGCAAAGAAATTTCAGGGGCCAAACCTGAAAACCATGCAGACACGTTGCCAGCCAGATTCCACTTTCAATTCTAAAAATGCAAAGTAGGAGCAAGCCAGTGTGAAGTAAAGTCAAGCTGGGATTAACTCTGTTCTACCCCAGTGAAGAACGTGGCATCTTAAAATAGGTATTGAGATAGCCCATATAAAAAATACCCATTTTCTCACATGAGAAAATTAAAGTGGGCTTTTAGCAACATAAAAATAATGCAACAAGAGAATTACCAAAGTTATCTGCAAATCAACTGAAAGCACTCAATTACATTTTAGAAAGACCTTTCTCTTGGAGCCTATAAAAAGAAAAAGGCATCTGTAGGAAACATAGATGAAAAAATAAAACTTCTTCAAATATAAAAAGTGTTTTGCTTTCCAATAAGTTCAAGTAAATTAAAATACAGCAATTGCATCTGTCAGGTAACGGATGCTGGGTTTCAGCAAGCTAAAAGCCCCAAAATATACAGATACCACCAGTGCGGCGCAATGGTCTATGTACAGCCTTCCAGGATGGGGCTGCTTGGGAACCTCTAAGTCACGAGAGTACTACCACAAGACAGCACCCTTTTCAGTATTATCACAGAAAATGAAATCCAAAATTAACTTAGGAAGTAAAAAAATGTTTAGGTTATTACATATCTTGGAATTACTAGAGAAGTAACAAAAAAAAAGAAAAAAGAGAGAAAATATTCATGCAAGACACCTGACCAGCAGACCAGCAGTTCCTTTCAGAGAATGGACACCAGTATGTGGGGCTGCTGCTCCTCTGGTGTCCCTGTTTAGACACAGAGAGGTGTTGGTGCAAGGCTGCACTGTGTGGGCAGGCAGACCCGTGGCCCGCACAGCGGTCGGTGCCTCAGTGCTCGCTTTCCAGCTGCCTCACCATTCCCAGCGCTCCCACAGCCTCTGTGGTCAGCTCCGCAGAGCAAACCAAAGCCTGCTCCATGGGCACAGCTGTTCTGGAGTGGGAGCAGCTTGTGTTGAGCTAAGCTCAGGTGGGACCACTTGTCCCAAAAGCACCTTCACCCCAGCGGGACAGGTGCCTGCTGCCTGCAGAGCAGAGGATGTGCTGGCCTGGAGAAGGGACAGCCACTGCCTCCTGAGGAATGAGGGGGGTGAGAAGAACAGGAGGTGTGAGGACTGGGTTTGCCTGTGGGTTTTTGACCCTCTCCTCACAAGGAAAAGATAAAGCACCCTGACTCCCCAAGGCAGCTGCAGGGTGCATTGCAGCTCCTTCAGGAGATATGCCACAGGTTTTCTGCTGTCTTCATTCCTGCTGTCCTCTCCTGTCCCAGATGTTTACTATGAGCCTTCCATCCCCGTGTTTCCTTTAATATCCTTTTCCAGCAAGGGCCTTCTCTCCTCCAAACACCAAACCAATGAACATGTCAGGGATGTGTGCCTTCCTTTTCAGAAAACATCCTGAGTGCCCCAGCTGTTGCCTGAGTTAATTCTGTCACCTCTTGCTCCCATTTTGCTCCTCTGCTGTGGGTGTAAGTGCTAGGAACTCTATTCAGAACAAATGCCAATGTGCACCTTTTGCTAAAGACTCCCACCAGTCATTCCTTAATTGCTTTTATGCTAAACCCAGAAGTCAGCCAGATTCACGTATCACAACAGCTTCTCTGGAAGCCAGCACTTTGAGAATTTGAGAATATTTCCCTGGTACCTCAGTGCTGCTCAAGCACAAAGTTATCAAAACTACTTCCCTGCCTAATGTGGAAGAGTGACTGACTTCCAAACGGTGGGATAAGAGCTTTCAGTATGGCTTTGTACTACAGGTGCATTTTGTGGTTGTAGGTTATAGATGTCTGTGTTCTCTAAATAGCACCTTCACTTTCCATTGCACTGTACAAAATGCCACAGGACTAACTTAGGATCATCTGTTAATTAATAACCAGAAGTGAAATTTTGGCCAACCCTTACTCACTCCTTTTTAGGATCATCTGTGTGATCAATTTTCTCCAGCTTTTCTTTTGCTCAACCCTTTCAACTCTATGTGATTTACACATTGTTCTGTTTTGTTCATCATTAACATTGTCTGTTCCTGAATCCTTTACTAAATGCCTGAAAACTGGATGCTGTTGCTCTCAGTAGTACACTTTTCTAGGAGGGTTTTGTATTTTTTTCCAAGTTTCTCTTGAACTCAAGAAATTTTCTGTAACCAGTTAATAAGACTTGAGTTTTGCACTTTACAGATACCATGCTCTTCTCAAGCTTATTTCAGCATGTGAATATTGCAGGAGGAAGAGGAAAACAGTGCCATCACCAAGATCAGAGGCTCGTGAAGTTCCATTCTTGGACTGTGTACTCACCAGCCTCTACTTTAAAGCAAGGGGTCACCTCTGCTGTAGGCAGACTTAATGGCAGAGCAGCTGGACTACAGTCCTTAGTGCCCTTACTCAGTCCATGTAATGGTTAGAAGGTGTTCCAGATCTCAGTCCTGAACACCATCAGCAGCTTCTTGCATTTAATATCTGGGGCACGTGTAACCACGACTAAAGGAACATACAAGCCCCCAGCTGGGACAAAATCCAGTCAGAAAGACACTTCTTGGAGCTACACCTGGTGATCTTCCAGTCAGTCTGAAGCTCATTGTTGGATGGGATAAGGAGATCATAAATGCATCTTTGTTTCCTTCTTTGCCATCATGGATGTGACGGTGAAATGGTAGGCAGCATTCCTGGGCGTGGCAGGCAGTTTTCAGAAGGTGTGCTGGAGCCTCCTTGAGAGACATGAATGTTTAGTCTAAACAGAGTTCCTAGTGCTCCAGCTCAGGTCCTGCATTCACCATGAACGAGTACACTTTGCAACCTCAGAAATGTATTTTTTCCATTTAAAATTCATCACCAGCAAGAAAAATAAAGCCAGCTTACATATGGAGGCATACATAATGTCTTAAGTTCTAATAAAATAGTTTCTTGTTTGAAGACAGAAGTTTATGAAAATTATTTGGGCCTATTTTCTGTTCTAAGCAAAATAAATATGAGAAACAACACCTGGAATGCACTCTGGAAAATATATGACATCATGTCATCATTATGACACTGCAAATAACACAGAAAAAGGCTCAATTTTGTGCCTTACAAATTACCTATATACCATGCAGTGTCGAGAGAAAAAAAAAATCAGCAAATATTTCAAAACTTAACTTATTGGAAAGTGTGAAAAGTGACGGTGAACCCAAGTGTCTGGGGCAGGGTGTTTATTTCCTGCTGCTGCGTGAGCGGGTCTGTGACACATGGTAATAGCAATCTGCCGGGTTGCACCTCCCGTCGGGCCCGGGCGGCCCCTGCGGTCCTGGAGAGCCCGATGCTCCCGGTGGGCCTGGCAGGCCAGCGGCTGCTAAAACAAAGCTACAATTAGCAGAGTCCTCACCAGAGCATGAGCAGTGCCCTGCACTTCATCACCGACACCAGCTGCACTCCAGCACACCCATGGGAAGGCAGGTGGGACTGACCTCACGCTACGACACAGCTCGGGAGGAAAAGCAGGAGTGTAAAACCAGCGTTAACAACAGGAGAAAGGCCTGTTAGTTCAGAAATAGCAATAGCAGAAATAAATCTAGAGACTTGTACCTGCAGGGCCAGGTGGTCCAGGGTTACCAGGCAGTCCGATTCCAGGCTCACCTCTTTCCCCTTTCTGTCCTCTATAACCTACACAGAATAAAGATATGAAAATAAGAGCACCCTCTTATTTTAGGTAGTGATTTTCTGTATATCTTGTTGACACAAAATTACCAAGACAAATGTAATTGGGAAAGCACATGCTCAGTTCTCTTTTTTCAGAATCTGTGTTTTTTTGGGTTTTTTTTTCTTTCCTGAGACAGATCTAAAGTTTATAAATTCCTTCTGGAAAATATGAGCATTTCTAGCAGTAACTGTTACATCATCTGTCAAAGGGCTCTTGCTTTGTTCACTAGTTGGACCTTTCCCCAGGATTTTAAGCAACCTGAAATTCCACTAATAAAGAGCCAAATGCAGACTTTACTCTCTCTGTTCTCCATAAATCCTTATACTTGCACTTTTTAGACTGTAAACCGGTAGTTTTATGATTAGACAATCCTCTGTATGTAAGGGAAGACCCATTTCCCTGGCCAGTATTGCTCAGCTGCCCTCACATGGAATGAAGCATCTTTGGAGCTTGTGTAGATTTTGGGTTTGAAGCTTAGTTTGACCCAAGTAGCTGCATATCATTAACAAGACTTTATTACTAATTATATTTTGAATACTTGAGTTCTTTTTCTTCACAGGCCACAGTTTTGTATTTATCGAAGGCTTCCACCTTCTCAGGTGTTTCACTCTATGCCCAACACCTGCTTCTTTTTCCTTGAACTGTTTTTAAGAACTTTTATTAGCTGGAAGTGCTCTGGCTGCTTTAGAGCAGAGGACTTGTTGCTATTGGTAAAATGTTTTCCTTATTATTTCAAGTTAACAATGTACCTTTATTATGCAGGAGAAAGGATGAAGGCATTTTTAAAGGAGATACCTGCCACAAACCCTGACTTCAAAAGGGCTTAGAAGGAAACCCTCTTCTGTACCCAGCACCTCAGATGCTGGCATGTAAGGTGACAAAAGTTTAAGATGAATTTGCTGATTTCTGGTCACATTTGGAATTAAAATCTTCCTGCTTCAGGGACAAGTATATTTGTAGCATCACCTATGCCATACAATAAAGTAATGAGTTCTTCCTCTTGTGAAGAACTGTAACTTAGTTTGAATTAAAAGAGAAGAGCACAGCCGTGTCTGTCCACCTGATGTCTCATGAAGATTAACTGGCACTGACAGGTGGAAGGCAAAGGTTGTCTTGTCAGTGTGCTGTGGTCTATGCAACACTGCTACCTTACAGGATATTCCAGAAGGAAATTACTTTGAGGGCTGTGGGCACCGACTGAGGGTTGTTACAACAGGCAATGCAGAAGGAATGGTACACAGAGCATTCAAGCTTTCTGTTACACACAAGCTCATTATACACTTTGGTGGAAAGCCTGTTATCTGTTGCAATCATTCCAGCTTTCAAAACAGAGCATCAGTCATCTTACTACTCTCAGCACCACAACAAAGAAATCACAGTGAGGCAAAAACATTACAAAATGCATGCAGAGTGCCATACATAACTAAGGGAAATCAACAGCTTAAAACTTCACAGAAACCCACATTCAGATTAATCATGCATTCTGGTCACTGGGTTATGTTAAGCAAAATTGTACAAGGCATATACACACACAAGCTACAAAGACTAAGGAAAAGGAATATGCAGATGTTTGTATTGGATTTTGAATCTTGGATTTACTCTCCCATGACCAGAGTAGTATTTATAACTAGATCAAGTTGGTTTGCTCTGAAAAATCTTGTGCAACTTGTAGTATTGTTACTTTTTGAAAAGCTCAATCATACAACCACAGGATCCATTACACGTCCTATTTATTTTGTATTTCTCAATGTTTTTTAATTTACAGTCAACAGTTACAAATGCATTTCCCACTACAAACCCAGTTAACTCCAATTTTACAATGGAGTGCTGCCACTAATCATTTGTTTTGCATTTCTTTAGTTATGGAGAAGAGAGAAAAATTAAAGGTACCATATATCACATTTACAGTCTCCATGATAAGCATTACTGCAGGTCTCTCTGACACACCATAATTGAAAATAACTGAGATAGACTGAATGATTCTGTAAACATCACTGAAATACAAGAAAATAAGGGAAAAAAAACCCCACAGTAGGAAAAAGAGCAGTCTGCCAATGCAGGTACATGGTGCAGGGTTATAGTAAACCATTGCTGGCTGTATCCAAAGGGAGTAGTTTTCACATGGTGGCAGGTAAGTTCTGCTAGCATTGAAGTTTAATACCAAAATTCCCAAATACCTTGTCTAACAATAAGGCTTTATTTGATAGAATTCAAGAATATTAATAAACAGACTTATATGTAAACAATGTGAACAATGTAATGAGTAATTTTGGCAGAAAAATATTTGATTTTTAATGAGGTATATTTTGCTCAGAAGCAGGGCCATGATTACACTTCTAGAGGATAATATCACCTTTTTTCTGAGCTTAGAGTGACAAACTCGTACACAGTCAAAGGAAAATATTACCACACACATAAACCAGATTTTGATTTATTGCTTTTAATGTAAAGGCACATATAAGATGTTAGCCACTTTTCCTGGTAGAATTACAATTCCAGTAAGAGGCACCTGCTTAATTCAAGAGATAACTGTTTCAGCAGAGCCCTTCACTCAGGTTCCAGAAATTTTGTTGTGATTTCTGCAACCCCAAAGTTCTGTTATTATAAACACGTACCCAACGTGGGCAGTATGGTAAACACTTGGTAGCAGTATGTAGCGAGTTTGTGTTCATACAGATAAGCTTTTCTTCATAGATGAGTAGTAACAGCTGAATTCAGCTCTCAGCTTGGTGCTCCCCACAAACATCATGGTCAAAAGTGTCACTGCCGCTACACCCTTGGCTCTACATGGAAATGACACAAGTTTGTGTCCATGAACTTGGAGGTAAAAGGTGTTTAAATTGCCCCAGAAGTTTATTCCAGAACTATACTCCACCAATATTATGGAGACCTCTTCTGTCAGTATGGACAGTGCAGCACCTGAAACTAACACGTCAAGTATCTAGCGAAATCTGAGGTTCTTTAATACAAACACAAGGCAAAGAGATTACCAAAGCAAGGAAAACAAGACCAAAGTATCCACTGTGTTTTACTGTGCAAACACTCAGTGTCCTTAAAAAGACTGCAAAGCAGCAGAGAGGGTGCTAAGATGAAGCCCTCTCATCCAGCCACCAATACGTGAAGAGGGAGCAGCTGGGTTTCAAATCAAAGTAAAACAGGCTAACTTTAACCTCCACAACTGAGAACATTCTGCAGGAGGTATCTCTTGAAACCAGTGCAGCTATTTCAGAAGAGTGACTGTATCTAGACAACACTCACTGCAATGGGTTCCTGATGTCAGCCAAGGTTTCTACATGCTTCCACCATGGAAATTAATAATTATAATAAGAGACATAAATATTGCAACAGAGATTACCAATGAAAACAGGGAGCTTTCAGTATTCACTGCATAGTATTTTTATTTTCTTAGCTGAGCTATTTTTTTTGATTCCTCAAGGCTACCACAAGTTATGAGGACCTATAAAAAAACCTAATTTCCTTAATTTGATGGAAAGAGTGAAATTTAACTAGGATGGAATCTTTTCTCTATTGAGAAAAAAATGAAATAATATTAACATAAAGTATCTCTGGATTGCTACATTATCCCTAGGTGCACTTCATCTAATGGATCATAGTTCACTTACTATTAAAATTTTAAAAATCCAATTAAGTCAGTGGAGTTAATTGAGCTAGATCCTCTAACACATGACAAGCTGACTGACCGTTTGCAGATGGATGACATTGATATAGCTTGTTTGTAAAATCTATAAATAAACTTTCTAATTCTCTAGGAGATGTTAACACGCCTTAAAAGTCATAGAGAGTGAAGTTCCTCTGTTCTCCCTTAAGGAGATGCTTTACATTTTACCATTATCATGCCTCAGAGCATCAGCTTGCGGATGCATATGACATAGGTAATTTTTGAAATGAACATATATATGTCTATAAAAATCTTCCATCTGGTGTTTGAATACCAATTATGTATTTCATAATTTAAGTTGTAATTCTTCATTATATTTTGCTTGCATGGTATATTTCTAATAAGACAATCCTATAAATTATATCTGCCTGAACCACTGGGAAGGATCTGAGGAACACCATGAATGACCTTGCTGAAGGTCAGCAGGTAAAAATTCTAGACATCCTTAGAAGGCATAAGATTCTAGCTATTCTTTAAGTACACTTTTTGAAGACCATGCCTACACTTCCAAAAGTTAGCATCTCTCTTTTTTGCTTCTGGGACTAACCCCCTACCTATCCGTTTGCTCTGCAGAAGGAGATTCTGATGGAATCTGTCTAAATCATTCCTGACCAGTTTCCAGGGGAACCAACACCACACTCAAGGTGTATGGAGGGACCCCTGTGAATCCACAAATGAAGTTAAACACCTCTCCAGACACACAGTAGCATCTGCCTTTCCAGCTGGCTGGCTCTAGCAGGCTCTGCATGCAGCATCACGAACAGGACATATTCACAGAGGTCCTGTTAATTGCTTCCCAAAAACATCTACTTCTTCCCCCAGCCTGCGTGGGACAAGTGACTCACTCTGCCAGCCCAGACACATATTACTGCACACAGCAAATCCCTGGAGCTGGCAATCTGGGCTACACCCAAGTGAGCAGTACAATAACAAGTGTCTGTATTAGGGCTTGTGCACACAGCATGCTACCTTCAAGGGCTCAGCCACACATGCACATAATGTGCTTCACCAAGAAGTCTTGTTTGCTATGTGTTTTATGGCTGAAGACAAGCTGGAATATAAAAGGATACTTTTCAATCAGAGATTTGAATTTCTTTTTACTCTTGGTACAAAGCAGTAACAGGCACAACTGAGGAAGGCGTGAAGGGTATGTGTAAGTGTGGTCCTCTTACAGGACGGTCTCTTATTCGCAGCATAAAAAAGAGGCAAGGTAAACTTTTGGTTTTCTTTCCTTATTTTCTTTCCTTGTAAGTGTGATTTTCTAGATCTTTTGATGTATCAGAGAATTAAAGGCTTGTCACTTAGCTTACCTTTTACTAATCAAAACCATGTATTGAGCATATTGGTAAAACAAATGGAAACCCTGTGTACATGGGGCATGATTTTACTTAGGTATAAAATATGGAAAAGCAGGGGTTTTTTGTTTCTTGGGTTTTTTTTTCAAGCATAGCTATCATCTTTTAGTCTTGATGCTCACTAGCTGGAAATGAAATGTAGTCCAACATTTCACTTCCCAGAAGCGTTTGAGGCTATCCAGTACATACATCATCATTGAACAATCTGGCACTGACATTGAAGGTGACTATTTGCAGTGATGTGATAATTTAGGTAACGATGAAGTCAGTGTTGTAAGATTCTAGGCCTTTTATTGTTTTCCTTGATCCTTTATTCTTGTTCTTCTCATTCTGAGCTCATCACATTTTTCAAGCTTCTGTCAGGGGTTTGCGCTTATCAGTGTTAGTAAGTCCTTATTCTTCTGATAGCTTTAGGATCCACACATCTTCAGCTTTGCTGGCATGTTCTTCATTCCAGTCTGACTTGCTCTGACTCCAGAGCAGACCAAACTAACAAAAGATAATAAAGAACTACCTACAGATAAACTGCAAATTACATGTTACCCACCCACAAAATATTATTCATCTACAAATCCTTTCTTTCTTCTAGTCTGGTCTCCTCCTCCTTTTAATCTCTGAAAGGCTTACTCTACAGTAGAGCACAACTACTATGAACCTGAATCCCTCAAAGCTAATTTTTCAGTAAAAGACAGTTCACAGAAACAAGAGCTCTATACTGTCCAAGCGCATTGAAATGCACAGGTTACTGTTTGGGGTATAGTGAAAAACTGATTACTCTGATTTTTTTTTTTAGTGACAATAGATTCCTTCACCATGAGAAGAACTCATTTAGTAATACTTCATTTTTCACTGCTTCTTAGAGAAGAATATTTTTCTTCAGTTTTTCCTGCCCTGTGTTTTCTCAGGATCAAAGCTGAGAGCAGGTTAGACTAGGAGATCAAATTTTCTTTCTTAAATAAGATGGTCTGTCAATATGAAGCTGAATTGAAACAGCAAGAGTACTGGCATTGTTTTTCTTCCTTAGTCAAGTATTCTGTAGGAAAAAAATAACTGCTACAGTAGTTCTGTCAGATTTAGATATCTGGCAATAATTAAATTTATAACTGATTAGAATAAAATGCACTGATTAGGAGTTTTTAATCAGTAAAATCCACACATTTACTATGGGTTAATATTTAGATGTGGTCTGGAAAAATATAAGTACATAAGTTTAAAAGTTAATCATTAGAAAGCTAGATAGGTAATCCTGGCTTATTTAATAAACATTAGCAAGTGTATAAGGATTTCAAGATACAACTAAAAGAAGTATTTTTTTGAATTCCTACCTTGAATTCCACGTTCTCCTGGTGGCCCTGGCAAACCATCCTTTCCTGGTGGTCCTGGTGACCCATCTTTTCCTGGGGGGCCTGGTTTTCCATGAGCTTGGGAGGCAAGCATTGCAGCAGGCAGCTTCAGCTGGGATACAAATTGAGCCATCCTTTCTTCATTAATCAAAGACACAAGAAAAAGTCAATAAGAAATCAGCCACCAAAAAGGGAAAAAAAAAATCCCAAAGCTCCAGCTAAAGTTTCTGTAAGTAGGGTGTTTAACTCTTTTTGGTGTTTAACTTTTTTTAATGTCAAGGTATTAAATGCCCCAATAAGCACTAAGACCTTCAGTTCCCACTCAGATTCATGTCTGAGTCTTTACCCTTTGAAATAATCAGAATGAATTTGTATTAAAGTTTCTATTACTACTCTCTACTACTAACATATTCCAATATTTCAAATTACTTCTGACTCCTGTTCATGGAAGTACTCAAAACACATAGACAGAATAATTAGTACTTAACACACTGATGGAGAGCTACCTTGTATGTTTGTAACTCATATTAAGCAGCAAATCTGAGACTAAATACTGTAAACAGTCCTTGGAATGTACTGAAACCCTGAAAACAGTTGTAAAAAACCTGAAAGTGCTCAGCAAAGATTATTAATTGCAGATATTTCAGAACAGAAATGTTCATGCTGGTGGGATAAAGTGCCCTTGGTATATTTTAGTGTTCCTTAAAGGTAAATAAAATAGGTACTAACCTTGACTCTGTCTCATTTATACAAGATTAAACCCCTAAACATTCCATAATTTAGTGGGTATTTACTATGGTGGAGCTTTAAGGCTTAAGAAAAAAATTAGAGAAGAGTGGACATCAAACAGAAAAGAAGGGGATAGAAACTAAACAAAATGAAACAATGCCAAAACTGTAAGGTCTGTGGGAAGAGTAGAGAGGTCTAGAAAATGGAATAGCTATAAAGTCAAAAATCCTAATTCCCTGTAGGCAGGGCACCTTCTAATGCTTTCTTTTTGTGAATAGGCTGAATACTTGTTATCATTCTATCTGAATGGGAAAAGGAGGTGACTTCATTCAAACTACTCTTGAAATACACAGTAGGTCAAATTCCAAGGGGTAGCACCCTGGGGAAAGGTGGTAATGCACAAAATATTAGCCTTGTTATAAAGTGAAAAACTGCCTGAACAGGTTAAGAAGTCTCAAGTTTTATATAATTTCTTTTATCCCTAGAAGATGGTTTTTATCCACAAATATTAATGACAGAAAAACAAAGCATATTGAAGATGTAAGAAATGCATTTTTCAATGCAAGAGAAACTTCCACTGAAGAGAAGAATCTTGTTTCAGAAACCTATCTGAGTCACGGCTTTTCTACCATGACTAGAGGAATGCTGGGGAAGAAAAACATTTCCTTTTCAGAGTAAGGACTCATCTAAAAAACCTTACATAATACAGAGGCCTTGGCTTAATCTGGTACTTGCCTAAAACTGCTAGAGGAGGGTGGTCTGACAGGGAGTCCTGGAACTCAGCGGGGATATTTGTTGAGAAAAGTGCACAGCAATTTAGATCTATGTGACTGAAAGCTGTTGAGGCTTTCCCTTGTTTAGACAGTCAGCCACTAAGTGGGCAAAATAATTAGGTATATCTATGGTCTCTGCCTCAGTAACAGTTCAATATCTTAATGGTGTGTTGTAGATAAACAGTATCTGCAGTAATAGAGGATACATATGTGTATTGACAATGACACATTATTATGTTTGCTATTATGATTTGGAGCAGATCACCATTCAGTGCTAATCTTCTACATAGGAAAATACTCTTATTTAAAAGATAGAGTTTAACAGATACTCTAACTTCTCATTGTTTAAACAGAATCATGTAAAGTAGACCTGTTAACATAGCTACAGCAACAAGGTAGCTGCTAAGTCCGAAGTTAGATGACACATAAAGAAATTTAGAGCAGAATTTCAGATTTAGTCGTGTAATACTTCCTTACCTTCAAACACCTTAAGAACCTCTTGTTTGATATATTTTTTTATTTCTTCAAGTGAAATTGCATCAACCTGATGAGGAAAAAGAAAGGTGATATGGATCATAAGGAATATACAGAGGATGCTTTGTGATGCTACAAAAACAAGAAATGCTCAAATTGGGATTACAAATATAAACCTTTCACCAGCAGATGTGTTGTAATATATTTGTGTTATTTATTTTACTGCAAAGGCCACTTTACTGCCATTACATTATAATATTGTAAAGACACTAGTGGCATGAAGTGGGAGAAGCATTCCCAGCTGCCAAGATGACCAGAATGTGATGAGTGTGGGAGTTCACTTGCACAAGACAGTAAGGACGTCCGGTGACAACACTCTGCTTTACTTTAGCATAGCATCTGCCAACTTCTCACCCACCCTGGGGACAACCTGCTTTGGTGCACTCCTGAGCGGAACAGAAACACTGCACCAGTAACCTCACTGGGAAAATGTCTTAGAGCTTTACCTTATCTGATTGAGGTGAAAAGGAACCCATAACATGGATGTGTGTGCCTGTGTGCTCACGCAGACAAACCAAGATATCTACAACTGGCAAGCAGCATTTCATTGTCTTTTTAAATGCTGATTTCTCTTCTATTGAGAATCAATTTTGGCTGCCTCCTTTTTTTCCCAGTTGAAAAGACTCAGACTTTAGCTCTTAATGTCATGGAAAACGTGAAAATTTACTGTATTGAGTAGCTATATTGATAGGCAAGAACTAAAGAAATACATAATTAAAGTTTATCTATAGCAGATGTTTTAAAAAATCATTAAAAATAACTGCCTGATCATGTGGATATATTTTTTTCCATCTTAACTGAACACTGAAATTATCTGAGAGAAATCCTTAGTTTTTCTAATACTGTGCCATTCCTCAGTTGAATTTCCACAGCTCATTGCATGCTACTTTCATAACTGTCTGAATTCACAAGCAACCAAGATAATCTTATATTTACTTACTGAAAACCCTGGGGGTCCTGGTGAACCTGGGGGACCTTGGTGACCTGGTGATCCTGGGTAGCCTCTGTCTCCTGGAGGGCCAACAGGACCCACATCCCCCTTCTCTCCTGATGGGCCAGGTTTCCCTCGTTCACCCTGTGGACCTCTGTCCCCTGGAATACCCTGATCTCCCTGTGTAAAATGAAAGCAGAAAGAAAACCACTGCACATAGTAGAACAAACATGAAAAGTCACTCGAGAATGCTAAAGAAAATTCTGCCAGAAACAGACTGAGTCATGCAGGGAAGATGATTTTACAAGCTGAACCTTGTCTCTGAAAATACATTTTGTTTTCTTGCACATTTGATGTTGAATTACAAAAAGAATAGGTTGACTTTGTAGCCCACTTCTCAAGGACAGAACTTGAGTACAGAAAGTTTTAGCCTTTACACAAGGATCTAGAAATGTCAGTTATGGCACAGGAATAATTTAGGTGCTCAAATTCACACAGGCAAGGGACACCAGGATGTTTCCTGTAACTTTCCTTAGAAGCCTACTATTTTATATCTTCATTTACACATAATTATAGTTTATCTAAGTTATTTCCAATACCCAAAGGGGGCCTAGGAGGAAGCTGGAGCGGAATTTTTAACAAGGACATGTAGTGACAGGACAAGGGGGTAATGGCTTCAGACTGAAAGCGAGTAGGTTTAGATGAGATATTAGGAAGAAATTCTTCCTAACTCTTCCATCTTCCACTGTGCAGATGATGAGGCATTGGAACAAGTTGCTCAGAGAAGCTTTGGAAGCTCTAACCCTGGAAATATATTAAGGCCAGGCTGGATGGGGCTTAGAGCAACCTGGTCTGATGAAAGGGTAGTTGGAATTTGATGATCTTTAAAGGTACCTTCCAGCCCAGGCCTTTCCATGATTCTATGATATATAAGTTCTCAGGTTTATAACCCTGCAAAGTAGGTACAGATAACTCTTCTATCAGAGATAAAGAAAAAGGCAGGTTTCTCTAGAATCATGGTGCTGTGGCAATATGAACCTGAGCCTTTTCCTCTAAACAATCCATGTTTTACAGGCTGTCAGTGTGTAGGAGGCAAATCAAATACTACAGCACCTTTGCAAAGAAGTATTCTTTAACTGCCTCCAGTGTTTTCTTTGTGTTTTGAAAAAGGTCCTTGTAAAAATTCATAAACTAGGTCATATATTCCTCCAGATTTTTCTTTAAACTCTCCACTACAAATTGTACAAAACTCAGGACATTTGTGTTTTGTGATCTCTGCCTAAGGTGGTGCTTTATTCAGCCTTTCTAGCATTCTCCTATTTCTTGTATTTTATCTTGTACCAAATTCTGTGCAGAGAGAACTGCTGTTTTTCCTGTGTTTCTATCTGCTTTGCTCCAGCAGGTTCACAATCTGTGACCAAGTTATGCAGATAACAGCAAAAAAAGAGCAAGCCACTAGCACTGTTGAAATCACTAGAAAACTGGTTGGTATAAAACATTTTTCAACTAGTTTGTCACTCAGTTTATAAAGTAATAATAACAGTAGGTTTAGTCACTCAAAGGATATACAACAATTGTTTCAGCCCAGGTGGCTTATCCCTTCTTAAAATGGATTCTATGAGGACATTCTTATATTAGACGAGAAAACCTCAAGAGTTTTATCCTGTCCTTCTAATTTTGATGTTTCTCTTTGCTGTAACAACAGCAGCTGGTCTCAAACTGAAGGAGCAGGCTGTACAGCAGTAATAATAATGGCTGCAAGAAAACCTTGATTTTATTTTATGCAATCATTGCAATCTCTCTCACAGATGCAGGCCTGTGTCCTTAAAGACAAAACCACAACATTGCAAACAGCTAATTTTTTAAGGGATAATTGTAATAATTCTTAAACCCTCATGTCTCTTCAGTGTCATAAGGCAGTATTTGCTTTTCCAGATTAAACAGGGAGATACTTCTCTGAGTCATCAAAGAAATGTGCTAGCCATTTGATTAGAACATCAGGACTTTAGCAATGTTATAAGATGAAAATCTTTCATATATATATATATATGAGTATATATAAATAATCTCATCTCTCACCTCCCATAATCATTCCTGCCCACCATGACCTCGTTACCATGAACAAAACTGTCTGAAGAGTTTGGGAAGCAGTCAGGTATTGCACTGGCATTCCTGCTGCCTAAGTGTGACAAGCTTGTTTGATATAAAACATGATTTGTATTTGTAACATAGAAAGGATGACAACAGGACAAGTTCATAGCTTTTGCAAAGTCTGACAACAGCACAACTGGATTATCTGCTTTCCAATTTTCAGCCTATTGATCAATTTACACTGTCCAGGCCAACTGTGTTAGAAAGTCTACAAAATGTGTTTTTCTTCTAAATGCAGAAGCCAAATCAACTCAAATTCCTTGAAGCGGTGTCTAGGACTAAACCTCTTAGATGTCTAGGTGACTGCTTGAAGTTCACAGAGAATTAATTTCTTGATTTTGCCTATAAGACAGGTGTTGATGAGGTGTTTATATGGTCAGTAACAAGAGAAAAAAATCATAACAGGGACTTACTCGTTCTCCTTTGGGTCCTCTGTCTCCTGGTCTCCCCACAGCACCCTGAAAAATGGTTTTTGAAAAAAGATGAACTTATCAATTAAAGGCTTTGTTGTGTATTCATGTGTTAGCAGAATGGAAAGCAACTGTCAAGGATTAACATTTGTGGTTTCTGTGAGAAATAAAATACACAAAAACATGTTTTCTTACCGGAGGACCTGGCAATCCATCTTTTCCATTGCTTCCCTAAGAAAAAAAAAAGTTTATGTGTTTTAAAAATATAAAGAGTAAAGCTCCGTGTTTAGTGCCCTATCAGCAAATGTTATGAGGCTGCAGAAGCAGCACTTTGTGTGGCTACATATAGAAATAGAAAGAGCACCAAGATGTGCACCAAATCTAATGATCCTCCAACTTTAAATGACAAATTTTGGGGAAATTTTGCAAATGTGGAATATTTGTGGACATTATCATGCCCCTTTTCAGTCCCAGCTAGTCATAATACAACCACATCAGAGATTCCTTTTCTTCTAGATATTAGCCTTGGTGCCGAATACCCTTCTGCTGTTACAGAGATTATGCCTTACTATGCCTTATCTGGATATCCAGATGCATTCTTTGGTCCTTAGGACTTTTAGCATGGCACAGTTTTGGTCTCCTGGGTTAAAGCTATTTCCTTCCCAAAGAGGGTGGTTGCATTCATATCACCTGCTGGAAACTATTCCAGGCCCTCACTATCCTCCAGACTGGAATGTGGCATGATCTGAGAGTCCTGGCTGGTATGGGCCAAAATAATGTCAGAGAGTATATTAACAATTGTACAGTGCCAGATAATTGTGAGATAAATGCTCTGGCAGTGTTTAATTTAGTAGGATATTTATGGATCTGCACATGTAGCAAACTCACAGCTGTTTCATTGAGTGAGAAATGACAACTTGTATGAGCAGAGAAATCAGGAATATTTCTTTCTCTTCATATACTGCAAAGTGGAGTTTTGCACAGATTAGGCACCTTGGGCTAATTTGCTGCTGTAGCCAGAGAAATCGTCTCCTCTTTCAAGGCAGAAGTGTAATGTGGAGGTGTGCTGACAAGCTGCAAAGGTCTGCTGCTCATGCTCATCCCCAAAACACCAAAGTTCAGGGAAGATAATGAGTCCTGCACTACTCTTGCTGAGCCCCTTCTAGAATATAAACTGAGTTTTTTAAACCAGCTCAGACAGTGCTAACTACACTGCTGTCACACTTTTATTACATAAAGGGAGCAGATTAGACATCTCTTAAGTGAATACTAAATGCCTCAGCTGCAGTGTTGCATCACCTGTATACAGAAGAGTCTCAAAGTTTATTCAGTCATGAAGCACATGCTTCTCTATCTAAACTGAAGCTGAGAACCTATTCTGTCACCCCATCTTTACTGTGTTGAGTGTCTGGGTTCATGATCTACCCATGGAAAAAGTACAAGAGGAAACTTTATGTCAACGAGATCCAAATGACCTTCATAAGACCTTTAAAGGCAACATCTCAGTAACATTAACTATTAAAACACCACAATACCAGGAATTCTTTTTTGGATTGTTAATATTGAGCAGTGCAGCTCTGTGTGTTCTTCACATGTTACCTATTCTAACACAGAGCAAGATGTGATGTCCTATCTTTTGTAACTTCTGATAAACTAAACCACATCATTTTGTAACAATATATATATATACAGTATAAAATTGCTTACTGGTTTTCCTTGTGGCCCTTCTGGACCAGGGAAGCCTATATCTCCTATAGGTCCTCTTTCACCCTAAGAAAGAAGAAAAAAGACATATAAACCTGCGTGAAAAATCTTGCATATCTGAAATATTTGTTTGCTATTGTAAGAATTCAGAACTCATATCTGCACTTACAGGTTCTCCTGGCAACCCTGGAGACCCAGGGGATCCTGGCTTTCCCTGCAAAAGGAGAATATTACAAATTCAAATTGTTAGGAAGACAAATAAAATTTTTCTCTATGTCAATCATATATATATATGAGAGAAATATTAATGGTATTGTTCATTAATGCTTTAAGAAAGGAAAAATAAATATTTTACCATATTTTTGTTATATTTAATGAACAGGCTTTTGTGATAGATGTTACTCAACAGCTTGGTTTTGTCTACACTTCCTGAATACTGAGATGCTTTTATGAAGTTTTCTTTTACAACACCATGATTTTCACCTTGAGAAGTCGTAGTCAGATCAAAGTGGATATGTAAAATCAAGATTTTTTCCTTCAGGTAATTTTTAGTCCTGATTTTTTCTTATATGTGACTTTACTACTGACTTAAAGCCTTTTGCAAATTTTCTTCATGACCTTTTTTGGCCACTTTTATTGTCATTTTATGTTCAGCCTGCCAGAATTCACAAGCTCCTCTTATGCCATAATTTAAATGATGATTTTTAATGTCTCTTTTTTATAGGATGTCCTTCTTTTAATGACTCCTTAGACCAGATCCTCAGCTGATTGTACAAGTGAGAGATCAAACCCATCAACCCTGGGACAGCTCTGGGAGCAGCCGGACCGAGGGTTTGTGTTGGAAGAGGCACTGGTGGCAATGCTTGCAGGATCTCAGTCCAAGCTTCCCTGATGATCTCAGCAGTCTTAGCAAAACACCAAAGTGAAAATAACAGGTTTATTTTCCCAGATGGGAAAAAGGCTCCCCTATTCAATCTAGGAAATAATGACAGGTAAGGAAGACAAAATCTTTTCCAGCAAGATATGTGGATATGTCTCAAATTCATCCTGGACTACTAAAAAACATTGTCTCTCATGTCAACTGTTTTGTTGATTAAAACTCTTTAGCATAAAATGTGAAAGCAAACAATTTGTTTCAGGGGGAAATTTTATTTCAGTGGATTTTATTAGAACATTTGACTATTTGACTATTTTATAGTCAACAGAATGCAACTCCATCAGTGAAGAAGGGACCTCATTAAATATTTCATATCCAACTTGAATAGAGAACATCCAATAACTTGGGACATACACAGTGGGAAATTCCTAGGAAATGCACAACTGTGATCATTCTAACAAGCTACAGAATTATTAACAGTGTAAAATCTCTTTCAGAACACCAAACTTTGAAACTCTTACATCTGCTCTAAAACTCAGAGAAATACTTTTCCCCTTAATGTCCCCAATGAAATTAGGCTATTTAAGATGATATTCTCTCTTGGAACTCACAGTAAATAAACTAAATCAGTGGCTAATGGAAATGGTAGTGTGTAGACATTTACTCCTCTTTATTTCACGAAATGCATATTTATAATTTAAACAGCTCCTGAATGTACTGGTAGCTGCCAAAATTTAATAATAAATCTATTTGCATATAAATAACTCCATATTGCCTCCTGAAATATGGATAAACTTTTTTATTAAACTGTGAATGCAATCTAATATCTTTATTTCCTTTAGGAACACAAGCGAATAATTATAATTTCACTTTATTATTAGTTACTTTTACTTTCACCTACAATAAAGTTCCTCTATGACTTTCAGAAACTTCTCTGAATACCACATGTAAATAGCTGACGAAGCATTCCCCTAAAGCCAATGCTTGATCAACTTGATATGCAGATCCTTGTGGGTTACAATAACAAACGTTCATGATTTTTCTTTGGGATAGAAAGATGCTCAGAAATTTGTGCATGCCTAGGAACATAAAAAAGTCTTTATCTATATTAAACAGAGGCAATGAGAAGAATCTCACCTTTCTTAACTAAGCATATGCAGCTTCTAATTCCAGCTTTATCACGTATTCACTCTTGTCATTTTAATAATAATATGAACCCTTGCTGCTATTGAAACTCAAATTTCTTTAGGGAAAACTCATAATCTTCATACCTATGTATAAAGCACAAGCCAAGCACTGGAGTTCCAAAGTGACTGAGATTACAGCTCAGCACCTTGCTTGGCCTGTTGTTTTGGCTTCTAAAAACCCGAGTTTTCTTTAAAGAATATACATACCGGTGTCCCTGACACTCCTGGTGCACCAGCTGGTCCACGGTCACCCTGAAGAAAAGAGAAATCTGTGTTTAAACTAAAACAATCACATAGAAGTTTCTTGGTGGATTCCCATTAAAACCCAAGGAAGTAAACTGAAAATGAGAACAAGAGCCAGGCTAAATGCTAATACTTATCTGTGCCACTGGCTCCTTATACAGACTTGAGCAAGTATCCAAAATCCTTTGTTTAGGTTCTCTCATATAATGTTTCCTTTGACTCTGTGCGAGGCCTCCCTTGAAAAGGGATGGAAAGTCCCTGACTTATCTGTAGTTCTCCAAATAATTATAATTTGTGGTCATGACAATGACCAAAATTTACAAGGGTAATTCACTTTCATATCAACATCCTCATATTTAAGATGTACCTTTCAAAGCAGTTTTTGCTTTTTTGCTAGGTCATCCATTTCCTACAAGGCAACTTCCTCTGTTTGTGCCATGGCCCTTTCAGGGCAAGGGTTCTTGCACACAGCCACCTTCATCTATGCTTTAAGCTAGGACAGTGCTGGTGTTTTGGCTGGAACTGATGAGTAACAGGCACAAATTCGTCTTTCTCGACAGGACTGTAATCCAAAGCAGACAGATAGAGTTCAGCAAGTGGTAAAATTCTACCCAGAGGTATTTACACACTGCTGATGTGTTTGTCTGCAACACTATGCTCTGTTAATGTAACATTGGTTAAAAATGTGAAAAGAAAATCAGGCTCCTCATTTCTAGATTTATGTCTGAAAACCCCTGCCACTGTTGAAGCCATACTAACAGGAGAGTATTTTTCTGATATGGGTTTATATTACCTGGAGCAGATGAACTAAAGCTGTGTAAACATAGCTACAGCCACATTGTGTTCTGCATAAGAGCTCCAGGAAGTTTAGTGATTTTTGGTTTCTGTTCTTGTAAGTAATGGTAGTTTGTCTCATCCTCATCATTTTGTTCGGGTGCTCAATGATATCGCTGTTGATTAGAAACACTTAAATACCCTACACGAAGTGTAAAAGATGCCAAGTTACATGTGTGACCTCGTGTTTGGAGGTAGCAGCTTACAGGGCACGGCTCAACCTGTCCTGCTCTGGAGGCTGGCAGTGGTCACTGGGCAAGGAACACCACGTGCACCTCTGGAGCACCGAGCGCCTGCAGCAGGCAGGGCTCCTTTTCTGGAGCCTGCACTCTGCCCCAGGGGTTGTGCCCCAGAACCTGTGACATGTTCCCTATATGCTGGCTATGATAGTGAAACTAGAAATGCCTAAGCCCTCTCTTGTAACATTTTTTTTCTCTTTTCAGGATTGTTCTGGTCCTTTCAAGAAGCCCGGCTTCCAGCACAGCTGCACCAGCCACGGTCAGCACAGCTGAGGGAAGGGACATTTCATCCAGAGGATATGACACTCTTAAGGCAGTTCATGAAATTACCATGAAATTCCAGCCAATGTTGTCTGTAGAAGTTGGCATTCTGCTACACAGAGGAGCATCATGGCTCTAAACTAAAATCTAGCATGCACTATACTGTTGGGACTGGCAGGCTCTGAGATTCTGTTCACTTATTTGAAACACAAATGCAAGTTTGACCAAATTTAGTTAAGAAAACGATATTTTTACTTTGGGAGAGGGCCAAACACTCACTCAGCTGGTTTATATGATCTGATCCATTGCTTATTCCCTTTATTTAATTCCTGTCCTCACTTTGTCTCAGTTCAACCTGTAATGTCTCCCTGTGTTTGTTCATTTTGAAGTCAGACTAGTCTTTAATTGCTTGTTAGCTGTAGAATTCCAGAGAAAGAACCATCTCATATAATTTATATCTAGTATAGATACCTATCTTAGGTCTTGTCACTGACTGAACAAGAAGGAGGAATGCACAGTGATGATGAGAGGGGAAATTTTAATTTACATTTCTTTGTGATGAAAAATAAGTTTCAGTAAAGTACTTTGCATAAAGTCATTTAATAGCACAATTCAAAAAGCTGGAAAAATTTAATTTGCCAAAAAAAATTACTATATTTTCTTCCTAAATTAGAAGATATTGGGAAAATCAAACTGGTTTTACTGACAGAAAACATATTTGCAGATTTTTAAAATTTGTCTGCTAAATGTTTTGTACTTTGCTATATTTAGAAATGAATACCAAAATCTTGACTTTTTTAGCCCTTTATGAAATGCTCTTTAAATTCGTAATCAACCTCCACAATTAGAAAACAAAAGGTTTAGAAGAAGACAGACAGACTGTAAATGTAGGATGATGTTGAAGAGAGAACAAGAACCATACATAGGAAAATATTAACTATATTACTATCAAGTATAATAGTATTCTACTACGAATATTACAAGGCCTCCTACACACAATTTTTAATTTGCAGAAAATGAAGTTTTTTGTTCGAAGATTATATTATTTACATGCTAAAGCAAAAAAGGAAAATACAAATAAGTATGCAAAGATTTTTCTCACAGAAGCATTAGTTTAAACGCAAAAAATAAACCAAGCAAGGCTTCAGGAAACATTTAGTTGCAGACACTGGCCACTAAGAAATTATGCCTTCTTTTTAAGAGTCCTACCTTTTCCCCTGGGAGTCCTTCCAATCCTGGTAATCCCATTGGTCCTGGGTCTCCCTGGTTTTTATTTTTTTTGTAATAAAAGATTGTATATGTTAAATTTCTTTACTCAACATAGGAAATGTTGAACAGCTAGCAACAGCATATTATTTAACTTGAGATTACTAAAACAGCTAACCAGTTACTAGGTAAATAGATTTTGTTAAGCCTCATTTTACTGATTTGCAAATTAAGCTTGTCCCAGAGTGTGTGTATGAGTATTTGGCTCAATGGTTTAATTTGCTGAAAGATGTAATACAGAAGACTCCACTCCAGTGCTCTTGCAAGCCAAGGTCACCTCTGAAGCATCTGCAGGCAGTACAGCTCTGGGGTGTAAGCATACACTGTCAACCAGAGAACCAACCTCCAAGCAATTCTGTGCTCTCTTCCCTAAGCAAAGGTTACTCTGCAGCAAGAGACACACAGGCTGGATCCCTGGGTAGGTCTTCAGGTTTTGAAAGGAAACTGTAAACATCCTCCACTAGAGAAATCAGCTCAACATTCAGAGTAGAGTGGGGAGTTCCTTTTAATTATTTTTGAAAGAAAATGGATAATTTACCATGGACATTTAACCTACGGCCAACAATTCTAGTATTTCAGCAATTCTCAGTTAAAGCAAAAGCCATGGGAAATTGCTGTCTGGATTTTCTGAGGTCTCTGACAGATCCCACTTTTCCCACCTAAACTCTGGTACTTGGTGTTTTCTGAAGAGGAAGGAGGTGCTGGTACAGAAAGATGTATTCAGCTTCCAGACATTATGGTGAAACAAAAACCAAAAACCAAAAACCAAAAACCAAAAAACAAAACATAAAACAAAACAAAACAACCAAACAAACAACAACAACAACAACAAAAAATCACAAAAAAAAACCAACAACAACAACAACAAAAAACCCCACAACAAACAAACAAACAAACAAACCCCCCCAAAAACCCCAAAAAAACAAAACAAAACAAAACAAAAAGACTCTGTGCATTTTTTTGAAGACAAATTATTAAACTGTTTTAGAAAACTATCTTACAACTCTATGTTTTGCTGTCACTAGTGAGAGCTTTTGGTTTGAGTTTCTTATTGTTCTTCAGAAGTACCATGTGTCAAATTTGAGGAATTCTCTATCAAAACAAAAAAATACATACATACCGCTGTTCCAGGATCCCCTTTTGGACCCTGCAAAAAAGCCAAACAAACCAAGCCACATTTAAAGAAGAACAGTTACACGATGAGTTTTTTTAAATGACTGCATTATGAGTATGCTTTGCTAATGCAGTGCATTTAGAATCATTATTAATTCCAGCCCTCTCGGCTGATCAACTTGGTACAAAATCTTGGTAATATTTTGAGGTTTGTTTTGCTGTTCCAGAACACAGAGAAAGAGAGCTCTGTTGCTCAGTGCCAGCCCATAATGGTGGTTACCAAAGAGACCATCATGTCAAAACAGAAACTGTGCATGATGCTGAAAAGTAGGAGAATGTAAATAAGTGCACTTTAGTGCATCTTTAGTTCCATGGAACCAAAGCAACGTTCTCTAGCTGCCAGGTGCTGCATCTGCAGTGTGAAAGACACCAGCCCTGTACTACTTCCACAGTATAATTATTAATTTTGCATATTGTCCTGCACTGTAGCTACAAGTAGTGAATCAGTGACAGAACTCAGATCAGAATTCATGAACTTCTCATTTCTGGCACCGAATTTTGTCCACTACAGAACTATGTCTAAAATACATATGATACTATGAGTACAAAATTACACATTTTTAGTATAAGAATACTTTCACTAAAGAGTCCAATACCAAATTATTTACCATTTCTGCAGCCTTTACTTGCTAGGATGAAAGGATTGAATCAAAATAAACCACTTTCCAAAATGGGCTAAACAGCTTGGCAAACACAAAATCACACACTCCTACATACCCTATCCTTAATGATACCCTTATTTTTTAATCTTTCATAAATAAAATCGAATTCCATGCAACTAACTGTTTCTATGTGCATTAGCTACTAGAAATGAGATTTCTGGTTACACTTACCGGAGGTCCTGGTGGACCTGGGTAACTCGCGACACTCACACCTCCCTGTAACAGCAAGTTTAAAAGTTCAGTTGGACTAAAATTGGGTGGGGATCGAAAAAAAAAAGCAATTAACATTAAAGAGAAATACCTGAAGTTTATATAAGCTGCTCATTCCATTTCTTTCATTGTAAGGCATACCCTTTAAAGCATAAAAACCAAGTAAGTGTCATTTATGAATTATAAAGGCAGACTATTGCCCTGCTCAAGTCCTGTAGTTCAGCAAAGCTGTGGTATCCTTTTTGTTCTCGATTTGTCAAAGATTCCAGATTTCAGAAGAACATGAGATACACACCAACACAGCTTGGGAGTTGGTTGGGTTTTTTTTTTTAATTATAAACCAAAAGACCTGTAAATCAATGTACATCATATTTTGATTTTAATTATTATAATTCTTCAGAATAAATGTCATGTTAGGTACTATTTCACTTAATTTAGAGTCCAGTGAGCTCCACAGACTTTTCTTAGGTTGCCTGGGTTCTCAGGTATCCAAGCTGTCAATTTTACTCTAACAATATTGGATACCAAGATTAACTAATTTGAGCAGATTTCTTATAGGGTTTTAGTGATCTGAACTTACTTAGTGATGAACTGACAGAGAGAAAAAAAAAGCAATACGGAAACCTTTTGAAAAAAGACACTGTTACCTTCCTGCAATATTAATTTTTATTAGATCAACACTCAGTTCTTTATATTGCATTACATTTTACCCACATTGTTCCTAATACAAATTCAAGACATAAAACAAAATGTCTCACCGGAGGCCCAGGTGGTCCAGGTTTCCCAGGAGAACCTTCACTACCCTAGTACAGCAAGAGATTGATGTAACTCATTTACAGTAACTGGCCACATCTACTCCACACTCAAGCTATGATGACCATAATGACAATAAACAAGAGATACAGTCAACAAGAGCAGGTAATATCAAGAATAAATTCTCCTGCAAAGTTCCTGCTTTAGCTTTAGGGAAGGCATGAATCATTACTCTGTAGTAGTTTTTATTTTGTTAGTTACTTGCTGCTTTATGGGTAGTAACTTCCTTATGGCAAAATAACAGTGGTAAGCTGGGTTGGGAAACATTTCATGTGTACCAGGAGGGAGAGAAAGGAAATAAAGAAGAGCTACAGTTTCAGAAATTCAGTTTACTTAGAAACATATTGAATATAAATTGAGATTTTTTTTTAAAAGAATCTTCGTTATTAAGAGATATAATGGATATCTTTTTGGTTTTTACTGTAAAATATTCAACTGTTGTTACCTGTATCTCTGGCCTGTTCTGCTGATGTGTACTGAATTGACTATATTATAAAAAGCATATCTGCTGAGATTTTTCCTCAGCAGAGTCATGGGGTGAATAGCAGAGAGCTGCAAAAGTTTCAACATAAAATTTCCCAAACAATCTTTTCAAAATCTCATCACTACAATTCAGATAAATACACTGAATAATTGGAACAAGTCAGTCAGAATTTTTCACTGGCTTTGTTGGATCTTATTAAATGTATGTCAGTGAGACACTTAAGTCACAAATCTAAAATTACTAAGGTGGCAAAAACCCAGCTAAGTGCTCAATGCCAATAATTAGCTTAGCAGAAAAATATAATTCTTACTAAACATTTATACTAGGATAATTTCCAAATGGCCCTGCTAATTGTTCAAAACTGTCAGCCTCCCAAGAGTAGTTTGAAGAGCTTCATGGGGAATTAAAATCCTACTATTTTAGAAAGCAAATGATGTGATCAAATCTCAAGTGTGTCCCAGATGGACGGAGGAGAAATTTACTGGGGCTTTATTTCAATTTAGTTCATTACTCTTCAGCCATCTGACTTCTTTTAGAATGAAGAGGCACGAGCTGTAGAGCAGGGGCTTCTCATTCCCACCTGTGTGTGAATTGTGAACAAGGAGCTACCTAAGACTTGTGTTTTGCATTCAGTTAGACAAAAAGGAAATAAGTGGGGTAAATTTTTGTTACTGCAACCTGCAAGGAGACAACTCTCATTCAAATTTTATACTGAAATAATTTCAGAGCTTTACAAAATAGTTTTCTTTCTTACTCATACCAAAGTTTGGTAGGGATGCCACGTGGATGTGGCAGTGCTATGCTTGGAAAATTCCAGAGTACTACTGAAAGAAAAGCTGTATTCATACACAAAATGTAGAACTTGTCCCAGAAAGTGTTTTGCAGCAGTTTGTCTCTGCTGTATTGCACTGGTCTGAGGTACCCATGAAATGAAATTGACCTCTTAGTTATAATGAATACTATCAAGTTCCTGATAAAAGAACATGTAAAATTTTGAAAAAAAGCAGCATTAAGAGAATGTAAATTAAGTATAAAGGAAGCTTATTTTTTCAGAATAACTAACACCCAATAACTTTCGGTGCTTTTACAATTACTTTGAGTATAATATTGGTAAAAGAATGAGAAGCACAGCAAGCTGTTGTTAGTCATATTCGATGTCAGAAACATATTTTCCTAAACCTTATATAATGTATTATACCTAAAGAAAATTCTCTGCAGCTTAAATACACCACAAGGACTGCACTTCAAAATATAAGCTCATACGCACAGCACTGCTTAGGGAAAGTACTTGTAGTGAAACACAAATAAAAATTTTAAATGCATGCTACATTCTTGTTACACTCTTGCACTTGTTTACAAAACCCTCAAAACACAGTGTAACAGGATTGCAAAACCTTCAGGAATCTTCATGAATAAAAAGAAGGAATACCTTTTCTCCTTTTGCTCCAGCTGGACCAGGATGTCCAGGTCTTCCTGGGACTCCCTGCAGAACACAGAAGTTTTTATATAAGCTAGGAAAAAATGAAACACGATATTTTTGCAGTGTCACTATGTTTTTAAAACATGCATTTTGGAGGTTGTTTAAACCTAATTACACTTATCCTTCAGGTATAAATATTTCCCTTCTCTTTGATACAGCAGCTGTGTACTCCTGATAAGTCCTTTGAAGGGTAAAACTTGTGGTCACCGTTGCATTTTCACCCTGGCAAACTAAATGTGGTGACCCTAACTGGCACATCTTGATACAGCTGCTAAATGCCAATTTATGCATTCCACATTAAACTTCTTAAATGTGCTACAATTTTTGAAAGAAGTATTAGTATTGTCATGAAGCATAGGAATGAACAATGATCATACTAACTAATGTGATTCCATCCCATATGTAGAAAAGAATATTTGAAAAATTTTCAAAGAGGACCATTCTCAGTAATACCAGCAATTCTAATGATATATTTCAATGTCTTTAAATATATTCAGCTTCTTCTAATTCTTTAGTTTTGAATTTTGAAACCAAGTAATTACTTTGTTTCAGCACTAGGTTTTTTTTTCAGAATGACTAGCTGGAATTATTTTTAGATTTTATTACTAACATGACTCTAACTTGGGTAAAAATACGTAATTCATTGCAAGTTTGCACATCGTAAATCATGTAATCTCACAGATCCTTCAAATCTATTTAAGTTCCATAAACTTTGAGGCCAGACAATTGTGGTATTTCCAGTAACATAAACACCAGTATAGTTTACTTTACTAGAGCCAGAATGGGTAAGATTTTATTATTACTCTCCTAAAAGACAAAAGAAAGGACTAGAATCTAGGCAGTTATAACAACCCCTACAGAAATAAATTAGATCACTGGGGACACCACACACTTACAGATGGGCCATTGGGTCCTGGTATACCTGGCAGTCCAGGAGCACCTTGAAGACCCTGGAAATTAAAAGAGCACATATCTAGTTCCTCTCCCATTTATAGTTCAGAAATACTTCTATTCAGTATGTCCAGCAGTACTGTACCTGCATTACAGCACATTTTCTTCTAAAATGTGGGCATTATTTTTGGTAATGGCTAAAAAAATAACCACCCCACCATGTAGGGAAGAGAACCAGGTTACCATTGAACCAGGTTAGAGGCAACTTCTTGCTTGAGTGATAAACACCACTTGTCCTTCAACCTTTCACATTTTTAGCCTATGTTTTGTAAATAGTTTTGTCTTTAGTTGTGCAGATAGAACAGATCTCAAGCTTTTCCTTAGAGAATAATTTTCTATTTTCTTTTACTAAAGAGTTTTGGGTTTTTTTTTTCTGGTGGGAAGACATTTACTCAGGCTTCTCAATATTACCTGATTATCTAAATGAGATGATACTTTCTGCCTCATTTTTGGTTGGGCTTTTTGGTAATTGGACATGACATTTTATGTAGTACTTAATGATCTACTTTCTTGCTTGTATTCTATTCCTTTGTCTGAAAATCAGTGGACTCCAGTATCTACCTACTAAACATACAGCCGTGCAATTACAGTGGATATAGGTGGGATTTGAGACAAGCCTATATGTCACAGTGTATCTTTCTTCTGCCACACCAGGCTTAGGTGCAATTTTAGACAAGTGAAAGTCATGTACTGATGAGAGCTAATGCTCTTGGTTCTCCCTGTAACCCACAAAGAGAAATAGATTCTTCCAAGCAGTGATTAATTTCATCTGTCCATCCTCTGACAAGAAAAATCCCTTCAGAGGAGGTGTATTTCTCATTTGAAATGCACTGTTCAAGAAGAAATGGCTAAGGAGGCAGTCTGGAATGCCACAGAGAGATCAGGAACCCTGAAATAGGTGCTCTGAGGGAGAGACTGAGGGGAAAACTTCAGAGAGAAATAAATCAGCAAAAATGTAGAGATGGAGAGACAATGATTTTCCTTTCTTGCTCCGACACACAGAGGACACTGATCCACCTCTGCAGCTTTTAAGAGTGGCAAGGTAACTGCTAATATGCTCTCTGTTCCTTTTGAACTCCTTTACTCTGATAGTACATTTGCATGAAAAATTAATATGAAACCAAAGGAACATTTTCTATAATTCTTACTACTGATATTAAAAAACCCTCCCATGAAAAAAAAGAAGTGCTTTGAAAATGAAGATAACAAGTTCAACAAAGATTAAAGGGCGAAGTTAACGAGCATATTTCAAAGACCTTCACGTGGGCCTCTCTATCTTTCTTCCCATTTCTTCCCATTCCAACAAAAGAATAAAAATAAAAATTTTAAAATTTCTAAAAGAAGTTACTTTTAAAACCTTTTCATAAATGTTTCTGAAAAAATATTCATATGCACCCTCACCATGTCATAATCAAAAGCTGCTGCAAAACACTGAAAGTATCAGAGCTAAGGCAGCTTACCAACTTTCAAATGGTGAAAAAACATTTGAATAACTTACTTATTAACACAGAATTAATGAAAACTATACAATGAATTTTCTCTAGACTCATTTAAAAAATCTGCCAGTCATATACTTGTTGTTACCTTATTACCTTCTTAGTTCCCTGCAATATCTTATAGTTTTGCTAATGCCTCATCCTCCCAGGGTTGGCTGATAGAGGTATCCTATATGGCACACAAAGTATGTGTTACTTTCCTTTTTTTTTCAGTAAAATTCTGAATGAAATTTGCTTATGGCTGCCCCATCCTTTTAAGGAATATGTTTTGAATTCCACCTGTCTTAGGTTCAATGCAAGATGTAACCAAAATTATGTATTCTATTACCATCTGTTAACACCAGGTGGGGCAGTGTTCTTTAGCTCTTCCATGATCAATTCTCCCTCCAGGGGGATATCTTCTGTTAATGGGCCATCGAGTCTCACTGCATGACTGATAAAATTACATCATCCACTGTGAGATGTTCCACCCAAGGGGAGGAGCCAAGCATTCCTACCCAGATGTAATATGAGCTTCAGAACACCAGGGCAGCCCATTTCCATTGGATTCCCAGAGGAAGACCAGACCCATCTACACCACCACTGGACCTTCAGAGGATAAATACACCCTTCTGCAGGATCATTGCTTCAACAGAACCACATCTGTCACTCCAGGAGGATTGCAGCCACAATTTAATTGGACTGCTACCAATGCCATGACCAACAGGCTGTCAGGTTGTATTCTGACTGTCAGTGTTTTACTTGTTTGGGGTTTTTTCTTTTTTTGTACTATTGCATTTTTATTTGAATTTTCCTAGTAACGAACTGTTTTCCTATTCACAAAGATATCACATATCTTTGCCTGAGAGCCCCTGAATTTCAAAATCATAATAATTTGGAGGGAAGGGTTTTGGGTTTTACATTCTCCATTTTAAGGGAGGCTCCTGCCTTCCTTAGCAGACAGAATCCTTGGTCTTTCCAAACCAAGACAGACCTCAGGAGGCTCTGGACTCTATAAGAAGCAAAGACTTAACGAGCTCTATATATCATGAAAAACAAAAGAAAAAATAAGCATGACACTTTAGGCTGACAACATGCAAATTCTGGGGCAAAACAGTGGCATGAGCTGTGGTTTTTTTTTTCCATATATAACTGTTTACTTTTGTAAGTCAAGGATCCTGATGAACACAGTTTTTTTGAAAACTATTCTCTCATTCTACTACTCTTTAAAAATTCTTTAGATGTCATGGCATTAGGCCAAAGAAATGTGAAATCCTTATAAAGAATTGCAAACCCCCCAATCAATACACTCTAAATTCCTTTTGTGTTTTACAGGTGCTGTGTCTGCTAACCAGCACTCCTAAACTGAAAGAGAGTAGTATGTGTTTAATCCCAATTAAGTATTTTGGAATTTCAAAGTGTTCACCACATACCTTTTTAATGGGCTACTTATTTTATCTCCTCAGTTGGCTAAGACCACTAAGAAATGTATTTATTTATCCAGATAAATTTGCTTAATAACTTCCATTGTGATGGTTTTTTTTTTCACTGATATTGCTCTTGAAATTTTAACTGCAGATATTTCAATTCAAAATTAAAGCTATAGCAGCTATTTTGGATTTGGCACCACAAGTCATTTGGCTTTTTTCCCTTCTCCATAAAGACATAAAAATAACTCATAAGAATGTAATATAAGATGCAAAATATTGTAAATACTTTAAATTCAGCCTATACAAATACTTTTCAGTTTCCACTCAATAGTACTTGCTGCTATTACTGTTGTCATCAGATTATATGCTTAATGGAAAGTTTTCAAAAGTGAATTCTAAAGGGAAACCAACAAAATGAAAGCAAATATGTTATAGACATGAAGTATTTTCTGAAAATATCTGGCATTAGACTATTTATTGCTCTATCCTGTATCCCTAAAAAGTAGTATGTAAATGTATGTGAGGCATTAAAACATACAAATGAGCAAAAATTCACAAATGAAAATCAAACAGGTGTTATTTAATTGAATAATAACATTCAATCCTGTCGAAAAATCAGAATCAAAGGCCATTTATAGCACTACATTACTATCTCAGCAGTTTTAAAGACCTAAATAGCATTCTATGCATTTCATTTTCAGTCTAGGTCTTTACTCAGGTTCAGATAAGAATGCTGTGGAAAATAAGTCATTTTACCTCATCACCCTTTTCTCCTGCAAGTCCAGGAAATCCACGTTCACCTTTGTTTCCCTATGAAAACATAACATTCAAACAAATATTTTCTATTAGAGAAAAAGGAATTCCATGCTCTGTAGGGCATTTTATGACCCACATTCAATATATGCTAGCATGATGCCTTCACAGCCATAGTGCCTAAAGCATAAAGCAAAGGCTCAAAGCTATCTGAAAGCTTTCAAATATACCCCCTGGAAAAGTGAAAGGAAATGAGTGGTTTGTACCTAGGAGGCAAAATGCTCAAAGGACCTTAAGATGGAGACATTAACACCAAAGAGTTTGAATGCTTGCTGAAATGGAGAAAGTTCACTTCTGTGGAATTAGTCTCAACTATGGGAGATATCTAAATGTCAAACCATGTGGCTTTTTATCTGATTCCAGCAAATCAGGATTTTGATTGATGTCAGTGGTACTTCAAGTCCCAGGGAAGTGGCTGTGTTACTCCCATGGGAACAGGGTGTAAAGGCACAGGGTGGTCCAGCTGAGGAGGGATGAGGGAGAGGAGGGAGACATGGAAAGTTTGCCACTTCCCTGCAGGATTCTTGCATCACTGGCTCACCTAAAATGAGTCTACAGATAGCAAAGTACTGCTGGGCAGTCAGATCTGAGCCAGCTTTAGTACAGGCATGACACAGAAAAGCTGTCCAGGCCTGGAACTCAACCCAGGCTATTTTGCTCACTCAACCTAGAGAAAAGGAAAACTGACACATGAAGAGGCTTGAAACGTAAAAATCATTCGAACCTTTAGGCTGCTCAATGCCACAGGGATACCGATAATACAAAAAAGTCAAGTCTCACAAAGGTAAGAATCTGGGCTTTTGCTTTTAGCAAGAAACAAAGCAATGAAAAGTACACTCTTCAAACCTTACTTTTGGTCCTTCTCTACCAGGAATGCCTGGAGGACCTCTTGTGCCAGGATCACCCTGCAGAGCAGACAGAAAATGAAATGAAAAATAAGTAGTTTTATGATATACATCTGATCCATGCAGACCAATCTATGTACACTTCTCCCTTCCTGCCTTTCTGACCAGCCCTTCATTTTACCCCAAAGCCTTCTCTTCAGTCCTTGCTCTCTTCTAAACCATACAGTTGTTCAGAGAGACTTCCTTGTTTTCCTCCCCATCTCTTACACTCTCTACTCAAATCATACTAACACACTTTTAGCTTAATTTTGGATAGTCCCAGGCCCACCTATGTTTAGATTTGAACATCTTTCTTTTAAGCATTAGTTAGAAACTAAGGCTACTTATTACTCTCTCCAGCTTCAAATCTGTAGTTATTTAAAAGTAAATGACCCCTGCATTGCTGAGAGAAGCATGTGCCAGATAAATTGCAGTCATATAGAAGTGCTAAATGCAAAACACTGAGAAATGAAGAATGAAGCATAAAGAACCAGCAAGAGAGAGAGCTCTGACAAGAGGAGCATGTACAGCAGAAAGACAGCACAATTACAAACAGAAAGAAAGACCTTAAAATAAATCAGACTTGGAAATGAGAAAGTCAATAAACCCTAAATACATGTATTAATAAAAGACAGTAGAAATGATGTGTGCTTTTCATACTGAAATACTCCCGAGAACAATTTTCATTTCAGAATATTGCAGAACACTCCAAATTTCATTATTTTTCAAAATATTACCTTAGAAATTCTAGACTATTTTCCCTATTTGGTACATTACTGAAATTAATGCTACAAAGTAAAGTGGAGAACAGGGTATATTTGTAGCAATTCATCCTGTGGGCTGGATGCGCTGAGAGGGCACATGCTGGCTACTACCTCACATGCTGTTCCAAAACTACTTTGCAAAATTTCCATAAAATACATTTCTTGAGTATTTTTAAAAAGAAAACAAAAATCATCAAAAAAATCACAATACTATTTTAGGCTAGCTCTGTAAGTCAGAACTGAACTCATAGAAGGTCTCAATGCATGTGTTTGCTTATAAAGCATGTTTATAGCAAAAAAAAGACATTTAATCTCAAAAAGAATTACCTTCAGTATAGCACCCATGTCTCCCACAAGTGGAAGTGCAACCTGAAATTAAAAAAGGGCATCTGCAGTTAATGTTTTACAAAACACTACTAATTCTGATGAGTTTTCATTGCTTCTAAACTTTATATTGTTACATGAAGAGCTGATTATATATATATGTTGGTTGGAGCTACTTTTTAATGAAAACTCCAAAGACAAAACAGGTTTTCAGATGTAGTTAAATCAACGTATCAATTTTAATTCTTCACTAAAAATGCAACAAAATTTCTCAAACCATGACAACAGCATAACTCCTGAACATACGGCTACTGTTGTTTCTGTAGCACATCAGCAACAAGTTAATATTACTGGAATGTCTTGTATTCTCACCTGATTATCTTCAATTGTTTTCCTTCTCCTTTCTCCTAGGCTTTGACTCTACTGTCAACTGTAGCACAAATTCTGGAGATACCAAAGCTAACTTCAAGAGATTAGATACTGGAAATAATCCAGCTAGAGCAACAAAAGCAACATATGTAATAGTTTTTCCTGCCTTTGAACATTAATAATTAGTGTGTAACTCCTTGGTGCCACCACTAAATTGCTACCAATACTAAAGCTGACCCAGTTAAAGATCAAGCACTAGATCTATACTGTACTGAAACAGATCCCAGATTTCCAAGACCTGCCATTAAACTTATATTTAAAGGCTTCCTGCTAATGACTCATTGCCCTGGTTATCATCAGATTCATTCACAAATTCTTCAATTATTAATTCTCATTTTGTCTGGCAATTGCTAAATCTGAAATCATATCAATTCCAGGCATACTCTAAAATTAGACAAATTCAAAATAAAGTAACTGTTTTTGTTTAGCCTGTTTCAATTCTTTCCATCTCGAAGAAGAAAAAAAAAATACAAGCACTTTTTTTAGCATATTCCAAAGACTGCCAATTAATAAAAATGAGCGTCAAAGAGCAGTTCAAGAAACGTGCTGCTGAACATGATTGACCAGAAATATCATCAGGAGTACACCATCTATAGGGTGGCATAACCACCTTTGAAAGCATGCCGAGTTGTTTTTAGGGTGAATCAACACCACCTAGCACAACTTGAGGACATGGTTATGTAAGGTGTGAGTCCATCCTCTGCACAGAGGGTAAACTGTACATAGACAGGATCAGCTACTCTTAAAAAACTTGTGACAAGACTTGAAAACAAAAACCTACGTGGCCTGACTTTTCACCCTTCTCCTTATGACATTTTTCAGCTAGGCAGGCTATTTCTGTGTCACCTGTTGGTTTTTCTACTGGACTAGAAGTGTAATTTACCCAGTCTCTCTTCTTTTCTAATGTTCTTATCTTATCTGCTCTATCAGTGTATGGCACAGAACCCCAAACCCTCAGTGTGGAAGGTCCCAACCCCAGCTGCAAAGGGCAAGCCTACTGTGCTTGTGCCACAGAGCTCCTCCCCTCTGTGTGTAAGGCAAGTCCAACCTGACTGCAAACCAACTCTCTAGAGCCATAAATCTGTGTCTGATCTCTGAATAAGTGTATGACTTATGCTGGGATTTTGAAAATGTTAAAATGGCCTTAATTCTCCAGATTCACTCCTGCTTGCTACATCTTCCTTGAAAACATATCCTTTTCAAAGAGAAGAGTATTTCAAGAGAGCAAAAGGCAACAATTATCTTGTTTGTGAGTTTTACCTTTTAGACCTGTCTGTTTAATAGCAGCATCAAATATTTTACTTACATTTAGTTTACAATGAGCTGTGCCTTCCAGACTTATTCTACTTATGGATTTCGGTTTTCCTTATTAAGCACTTTATCCTCATCTGTCTCGAGTTAAATCTTGTTGACTTCAGACAGCCTCTGAATTTTGATTACATCTTCTAAAAGCAAGCAATCTTTCCCACTCCAATTTCCGAGTTTTATCTACTTACCCAAATCAAATTAAATCACTGACAAGAACTGAGCATGGGAGAGACCTCTCTTTCCAAGTGTGACAATAATCGGCTGAGAGACACTCAGATCCATGATGTTTGATAAGCATTAACTACATGGTAACTAATTCTAAACATTTCTTCTTGCTTAAAGAAACATCATGAAGAGAGTCTTGGTTTTATTGAGGCCAATGTACATAACAGGGCTGTTTTCCTGTCTTTCCCAAGTAAGTGTTTCTACTTTATCTTCATATTGCTGGTTCTTCTAGACTTGCTATGCTATCTCACCTCATATAATCTGAAAATATTTGCACCAAAGCAAATGCAAAAGCTTTCCCTGCATACGTACAGGATCACCTGGAGGGCCTGGTAGTCCTGGCTTTCCATCTCTTCCTGGGGTGCCCTAGAAACAAATGCAAAACTTGATGGCCTTAAATCATTGATGAAGTGCACATTAATTTTTCTTTTATATATATAATACTGTCACTTACATTAATACCTGGGGTACCTGGAGCTCCTGGTAATCCTGGAGGTCCCCTAGGGCCCTGAGAGCATGAAAGGTCATTTAGGTTACAAGAATACCTTTCCTGCAAAACTCTTAAACTTCATTAATGTATTTTTGTATTAAAGAGAAAACTTATACCCTACCTGCACACCTGATGATCCAGTTGGACCTATAGGACCCTGTAAGAAAACTCCAAATTATCAGTAGTTACACTTTCTGGGATAAGGGAGATGAACTTCATTAAAAAATGCTGAATGTGGGATATTTGTGCAGTTTTCACTTTGAGAAAGACTTGCTTTAAGGTTTGGCTTTAAATCCAAATGTAATTTTGCCAAAGTTAGAGACCTCAAGACTTTGCAAATATCCATTTTTTAGGGCAAGCATTTTCAAAAATTAATGATCTGTGGTGAAACTTGATATTTAGCAAGAAGTTTAATAAAGAAAGCCAATGAGCAGCTGAATAAAACCAGATAATTTAGACATAAATGGGTAATTTTTAAAATTCAGATTTGAAAATATTGTAACTGAAAAAAATATTTTGAAGTATCATTATTTTAGATTAAGACATTCAGGGTGAATGTCTAGTCACCTTTCACAAATATTTTCCCTTTATACCAGAGCACTGTCCATAAAGTGAGTTGTATTTGGTGACACACATTGGTCGACTGAAGAGAGATTGCCTCAGTCACTGGAGTAGAACTCCTGCAATAACATGTACCACCCACCAGGTACACCATCAACATCAGCAGTTTCTTTTACTGAATACTCTGAAGACACTGCAGGTGGCTTTATTTAAAGGCATTAAAAAGAAAGAAAACCAGGAAACAAGCTGAATAACTGAAACAGTTATTGCTGTGCAAATTATTCGCTATTAATGTTTTAGAAGTCTGTGTCAACTTGCATCGTGTTTGAATTTAAACTGCACAGCAACCCTTGAAGCAAACTGGGAGTTGGCATTCAGGCCAGAAGGGAGTTCACAGCTTTTTACTGTGCTTTGTTTGCCTGTTGCAGTTGCTCAGTGATGGACAGTGAGAATCCCAAATTCTGGGTGTTAGTTTACTTACTGGTGATCCCTGAATGCCTATTCCAGGGGGCCCCATCTCCCCAGGTGCTCCCTGTACACCAGGTAGTCCTCTTTCTCCCTGTGAAAGGTACAAAGCTTTCCATCACAACAGCTCTGAAAATCAAAACTACCAAACTACCATATTATCTTTTAAAAAATATTTTTAGAAACAGAAATATTGTATTTTGCATACCTTTGGCCCCCTTGGACCTGGGTTTCCAGGAACACCAGTGGGACCCTAAAAGAAACCCAAAACAAAACAAAACACAAGAAAACCAAGAAAAAAACCAAATTATGTTTTGAAATCCAAGAGACTAGATGAATTTAATGGCCAAAAATAGCCAGCCATTAGAAATAAATTGTGACAAGTTTATATGTCTTCTTTGTTAGTGGCAATGTCACTAAGATCATGTGTCATAGTTACACTATTTCTAGACTATACTTTAATGCAGTTATAATACCACTGTAAAATATATTTCGATTTTGAAATGACAATAAAAAATACATGCTTTGTGGCTTTAAACTGGAAGTGACTAAGTTTAGATTAGGTATTAGGAAGAAATTCTTTACTGTGAGGGTGGTGAGGCACTGGAACAGGTTGCTGAGATAAGTTGTGGATGTGTCATCCCTGGAAGTGTTCAAGACCAGGCTGGATGGGCTTTGAGCAACCTGGTCGAGTGGGAGATGTCCCTCCCCACAGCAGGGGGTTGGAACTAGAAGATCATTAAGGTATCTTCCAGCACAAACCATTCTGTGGTTTCTTCATTGCACAGTGAGAATCCTTTACCAGTTGCCCCTGCAGAATATAAAGTCAGGAAAGCCTTTTCAGATTATGAACTTACTGGTGTTCCAGGCAGACTTGGTCCAGGAGGCCCCATATCGCCTTTTGGGCCTGGATGTCCAGGCGGCCCCATAATTCCACCAGGGTCACCCTACAAAATAAATTTGAATCACTAATTGAAATTTGAGAAGTTTCCCCTGTGAAAAAAACTCTAGATATTATCAAGTTTATCATAGAAAGTGCCAGTACTTTGAGAAGATACAGAGAAGGAAAAAAATCTTCGTATTTTCCTTCGAAAAGTTACAGAACTGGAGACATGGATCATATAACCATTATTAATAACTATTATTCTCTTGGTTTTCCATGCTTGCAATTCATCTGATCTACATTTCTTGTTCCCCAGGCTCCTAATATGCAGGTTGTCATTAAACGCTGCCAACTAATTCATAGCAACAGCTGAAACAACAGCTGTCTCTCCCCAGTTATCAACCACTAGTGCTAAACCTGGGGCCTTCAGTGTATTCTTCTTTACATCTCTGTTCCTTATTTCAATATATGCAGTATCTCTTGTTCCATATCTCTAAACTGCTCTGCTTATGAAGCAAAATTGTGCCTTTTATTATGCTGTCCTCTTGTCTTTTGCAGGCTCCTGCAACATCCTGTGTGATTCTTTCTGAATCCACCACTTCCCATTTTGCAAGACGAGTACATTTTTGTCCTTGTTCCTGTTATTTTCTTTGTCTTTCTTTCAGCTCACTTCTTCAGACTGGAGTTTATTGGTTTTCCCTGTACCCCACAATGTATAAACACCACCACGCATCACATAGCTCAGGGCACTCCTCTATATACTCTTTTTTCTCCTTCTTTACATTCAGTATATACACATAATTCCTAGCTCTTGCTGACGCAGCTGAATTCTAACTAAGGGATTTCTACACAGCAAAATAAAATGTCCTGAGGAGATCCAGCCTTGGCTCACATCTGAGCCAGTGTAGCTGCCCTAGAGCTCTGCCAAGATGAGTATGTCTGACTGTGAGGTGGGATTTTACCCATTAGTCTTGGTAGGACAATACACTGAAAAGGCTGTTCTGTAGTCAGGACCTGAACTGACATTTCTGCACAGCACAGATTTAATGCAAGGGCACAGTCCAACCTCTTTGAAATATTACTTCAATTATTCATCTAAAGAGCAACTGGGTTGCCAAACTGGCCTGAACCATCTCCAAATGCAGAGATGTTTCTTCTCCAAGACACAGGGGGTTGCTGCTGACACATTTTAAAATCACTTCATACAGCAGCCACACAGATGCACTACAGAAGAATGGAAGGTTACTCTTGAAGTGAAACTTTAAAATGCTGTAACATGTCAAGTTTAATTAAAAACACTTAAAACATACCTTGTCTCCTTTAATTCCTGGGTTTCCTGGTACCCCAGGATCTCCTGGTAAGCCCTGGAATTAATAAAAATATAACTGTACATTTTTATAGCTATTGCCTTAATGGTTATATAAAAATACAGATGAAAATTAGTTTACACTGGAATAATTACTGTGCATTAGTATTGGCCCCAAATGTTAATAACTATAAGTTAATGAATGTTTCCTTAATTAAACATAGAAATAGTTTTTCTTTAAGGAAAAATGTAATAATCAATATTTTTTTCTGGACCCTATTGGGGAGAATGGCAAAGACCAAAAAGGTGTATTTCTTCTATTTCAAAGTAATTACAAGACTTGAAAATCAACTGTTTTTTCAAGGAAGGCAGTAGCACATAAAAACTGAAATTTTAAGGAAGTGTCTCATCTTTTTTGTCCATGGAGGGCTGCATGATTTCCTGTAGTAGTTAATTACTCAAACTGGTATCTTAAAAGCCTCGATGAATTCCTATTCCTTCACATTAGTTAATCCAACAAATCCCTTTAAATTTTTTAGATATGTAATGGGCAAACGTTTTCAGTAAATAAAGTATGTTCCAGCCTTTCTTTTGTCTAAATCTTCTCATCTTTCACATTTTGATTTTAACTTCAGTATTTTCCCTTGTCCTTTCCATGAAGGATTTTTATAAATGCAGAGAAATGAAGATAAATGTAAAAGATTAAAATCTAAATAGAAATGATTTAAGTAATAAGTAAGGTTTAATTGGGTTCTCTCACTATATTGCAACAAATACAGAAAACTTTTTCCATGACCCTTCAATGTTATTCAACCAACTATTTAGTCAAGCATTTTGTTAAGAATACCAGTAATTTTCACAGTAAAGGATAAAGTTGCCCTAACTGAACAGTAAAATCTAAGTATTAAGAAACTTAAGCTGGGCTGAAAAATGAACTCTCTAAGAAAAAGACAAGGAAACACATATTGTTTTAATTTTTCTTCTGAGTGTAAAACACAGTTTTGTGCACACTGACATACGACAGATGACAACATTTTCATGCCAGTAGTGAATGTTCAGCAGCTGTGTTTGCTTTCTCTGCTGCATTCTGTGCTTAATACAGACAGACAGCTAATCGTTTCACCCAGTCATCCAAACTAAAAGCATAAGCAAGAAAAAAAGTACCGTAATGAAAAATATTCTGCTTATACCAACACAAAATCATGATGGAAATGGAAGTTTATGTTTACTGATCATGGCCTACTCTATCCACTTTTGATATTGGCATAAAATACATACAGCCTCTCTCCTCTCTCTTCTTTTCTAACTATTTCTCAAATTTATCTTTTCTTTGGTTGGACCAAGCTCAAGTGGATTTTTAGGAAAAGAAGTAATTCTTATCTACTAGATGACTCTTTGATGATGTAAGTTAATATAAAACAATTTTCGAACTTTCATAATTGTCATCACACTGCATAAAATGAATGATTATGTTTTTTAATCAATATTATTTCATCTTTAGAAGACAAAAGAACAAGGAGCTTAAGCTAAGCACAATGTCTCTATAATACCTTTATATTTATGTTTGTACATACTAAAATTGTGTGCACAGATAAGAGTCTTCAGGATCATCTATATCTAGGACTTACATATATTATAATTAGTATTTATCTGTTCATAATATTCTCTTGATCAAAGATCCATCAGAACAGCAGTTTCAAAAGTAGCAATTATGAACTCAAGTGGGATGATGGCAACACAAGTAAGACAGAAATGAGTATTTTGTTATCTTTCACAGTAGGATTGGTGATTTATACATAAAAAGAAGCACAGCAGATAAGGCTTATGAACATTTGAATAGCTGATAGGTAAATCAGACACAACTGAAAAAATGTATGCCTCAGCTGAGTAGGAGAATGAGATATAATAAAATGGTCAATAAATAACACAGTATAAATTAGCTACATGCATATTTATATGCTTTTTTTTCCTTGTCAAGAGCTGAAGATGCTGTGTTCTACTGGTCACCTCACTTATAGCCCTGAGACTTTTAATAGGTCACCAATAAAATGTCTGCCAGCTCTGTACCACTCAGTAGGGTATTTTAATATTAATAAAGTATTTGGCTTAAAAGTCTGTTCAAAATAAGAATCTTCTTCCACAATATAGTCTCAGGGCACGTGTTGAAAGGCAGAAGACAAAATGTAGCAACACCATATTCTAGAGGCTTCTATTGGTAGAAAAAAGATAAAAACCGAAACCACACACAGAGTAATGATCAAAATCCCAGTCCTTTTCAAGTGAGTGGCTGAACTGCTAGGCTTTTTATTGTCCGCTTTTCTCGATCCACTTCATGGATCTAACCACTCTTACCTCAAAAATCCTATTCAGAAGCCATTTGATGGTTTATGGAAGAAGGGAGGTACAAGAACCAAGAAGAGGGGGTACCACTTTTTAGGTTATGTGACACTACTAGTGTTGTGGATTGAAACACAGGGAATTAGGCAGAAAATAATTGTCTGCCCAAATTGATGCTCAAAGAGGGATTGTGCCATAATTTGGAAGGGAGACAGGCAGCCACTGCCCCAGGAGAGGCTTCTGCTATATGTAGGTGTCAAATCAAATCCCCAGGGCACTTTTAGGTTTATTATAATGGTGATTAATAGTTTAAGATGTTTCCTAGAGAATCCAGACTGGATTGACATTTTACCCTCACTCTTTGTGCCCAGAGGCACAAGGGTCACAAGTGTGCTGGATCTTGGGGTAGTGCCTACCAGTCTGAGAAATCCCAACCAGACATGAGACCCATCAGGCTGTTGCCTAGTGACGTAATAGTTACAGGGACACTAAAACTCCCACAAAGGAGACTCCATCAGCTTGCCCAATCAGTTGGCAGACCTGAATGTGTGCACCCAAAAGCACAATGAGTACAGGAACATTCCAACTCTGCTGAGAAGTACCACTGCTTGACAGTCCCATCCCGTCAGTTTTGTACCCACAAGCACACTACATCTCTGGGGAGCTTTGCCCGAGAACATCTGTGCCTGGTAACTGTGAGCAGCTGCACAACACAGACCAAGAGCACTTGTTTGACCATTGCAGCCAAGCAATGATCTTCCTGCTGGAATGGGAAGCCAGGACCCAACGAACATAATGCTAACAGGGGAACAAGGGGGAGATCATCAGGAAGGGCAAAAGATCTTGTTTCAGTGATCCCAATGCCCAGATCCACTCCAGGCTGTCCAACAGTGTCAGAAGCAAGATATAGATGGTGTACTGAAATTCAGGATAATGGCCTAGTGAGGGAAGCATCCCATCCTATTTTTCCTGAACACATCCTATTCAACACCGGACAGCTACAGTACCACCCACAAAAGGAGCAGCTATGTGGCAGTGCTTCACTGGCTAATTGTTCATGCACCTCAGCTACAGCTGGAGAAATGGCACAATACATACAACTTCTCCTGGCAGTCCCCTGGGTCCAACAGGTCCTGGAGGGCCTTGCAGTCCCTGTGAAATGATATAATACACACCTGAGGTAAAAGTCAATCAACTACTGTAGTATGGTGTAAAGCGTTCTTATATATAAATATATTAAAACATCAAGCATTAAGAATTATCTTCCACATGGAGTAAGAAGTACAGAGTTCGCTCATTCTCCCTTTTTCTAAGATTTAGTTCAATAAGTCTTGTGGACTGATAGGTACAAAATCCAAAGTACGTATATAAACCAAATACAAGTAAATACAAAGGGAATACCTAAAGAGAAAGACATAACAAAAGAAAAGATCAAGATTTCAATTATCATTTTTAAGACAATAATTTTGTGGCTTCTATAGCCACATCCATTCTCACAGGGCCTTCTTTTCATGATCTAAAATTCAGGTACTATCCAACATGAATAGTGTTGGGTGGCAGTTAGATTTAATAGTTTCTAATTCTATCTTTGTTGTATACAATTCAAGGCTTCATGAGAGACTCTCAAGAACATTTGTGCTTAGATACTTTCCTCAGAGAATCACACAATTGCAGAATGGGTGAAGTTAGAAGCAATCAACAGTGGGTTATCTGGTTCAATCTTTCTGCTCAAGCAGGGTCATTCTAGAGCACATTGCAGTTTCTTCCACAGAGGGAGACTCCACAACCTCCTTGGGCAATTTCATTCCATTTGATTGATTGAGTTCCATTGCTCAATCACTAATCCTCATGTTCAGGTGGAACTTCCTGTGCATCAGTTTCTGCTCATTGCCTCTTGTCCTATTGCTTGGCACCACTGGGAAGAGCCTGGAAACCTCAACACCACTGTTTAGATACTTATAATCATTGATGAGGTCACCTTCCAGCTGACTTTTCTCAAGTCTGAACAGGTCCACCTCCCTCAGCCTTTCCTTGTAAGAGAGATGCTCCAATTCCTTAATCTTTTTTGTTGCCCTCCACTGGACCTGCTCCAAGAACTCCATGTCCCTCTTGTACTGAGCAGCCCAGAACTGGACACAGCACTCCAGGTCACCAGGGCTGAGCAGAGGGGCAGAATCACCTGCTTCACCCAGCTGACTGTGCTTTTCCTAATGCACCCCAGCACACCACTGGCCTTCTTGACCTCAAGGGCACTGCTGGCTCATGGTGTTGTCCACCAGGATCTGCAGGTCCTTCTCCAAAGAGCTGCTTTCCAGAAAGTTGTCCCCTATGGTTATTCCTCCCCAGGTGCAGGACCCTGCACTTTCCTCTGCTGAGTTTCAGACGGTTCTTCCCTGCCCATCTCTCCAACCTATCAAGGTCCTCTGGGGTATTGGCCACTCCTCCCAGCTTTGTGTAATGGGAACTTGCTGCTCTTTCATCCAAGTCCTTGATGAACCAGTTAAACAAGACTGGACCCAGCACTGAACCCTGGTGGACACCACCAGTGACAGGCCTCCAGCTAGACCCTGTGCCATGATTATGATCCTCTGGTATCTGCTGTTTAGCCAGCTCTGGATCCACCTCACTGTCCACTCATCCAGCCCACACTTCCTGAGGTTTGCCTATAAGGATAGACTTAAAGCAAGGCCATGACTGCATTAACCTTATCTGCTGTCTCACAGGATTAAACAGAGGAGCTACTAAAGTACTGGCAGTGGTCACTCCACCCCTCACTAATGCATGAAGAGAATACACTCAGCTACCAGTGGATCTCTAATTGCAAAATGGGTGCTCGCATTCTCAAGTGACAAAATAGCACAAATGTTGCTTAAATATTCCTTTCTGACTGACACTGAGAGCAACAAGAACTAAAAATGTAAATTTTATGTAAAATAGCCATGATCCAAGCACACCATTTTGATATAAACAATTTGCATTCTTTGCCCATTAATACTAGCTAGAGTTGATAGCTTCAGAGTCCTCTTATATAACAGCATACAATGCAATTGTTATTGGATAAAATAATTTTCACTTACCTTTGATCCTGGATTTCCAATAAGACCGGGTGGTCCAGGATCTCCCATTTCACCCTAATGATTTTGTTTGAGAAAACAAAAAAATCCAAGTTTACTGCTATGTCTCCCAGTATCAGCTGTGTATACTAGCAACATGTATAGTAAGTACAAGTCCAAAAATACCTTATTTCCTTTTGATCCTTCCATTCCAGTCTCTCCCTGAAAACAGTAAATACATCAATAAGAAGTCAGAAATTTAAGTAGGATCAATGAAGAGTTTAATTTGCTACCTTAAAATATTGTAATACAGTTTGCAAACATAAATATCAAGAAAATATTAAATAATTTCTGATGGCTTTCGCAAATTCTGAAAGACATTCCTCTTGCAACCTAATTTTTTTGCAGGTTTTCCCAGTGTTTTAAAGGAAAAATGTTTGTAAACACTACATATCCTTAAGAGCACTTCCAGTCAAAACCCCATTCTTCACTACTACATCTCTTCTGGTATCCAGTATTCACCTCCAAACCCTCACATTATTACAGTAGGACTTATTCTGATCATTATAATATGTTAACCACAAATATCTCAACAACCTTGAGTACTATATTAAAAACATAGATTTTGTCAAATACCATAAGAGAGGACAATAATTAATTACAAATACATATCATAGATAAAGAGACTCTTGCAGAATGAGTGTTCTGAAGATTTGCCTCAAAATAAGTTATGCGCACATAAAATGGCTGTATGAGAACAGCCTAATGTTAAATGTCACTCTGGTGGCATCAAAGCTGGCCACATAAAACTTTGTAAAAAAGCTGAAAGAAAGAACCATCAGGGGAAAAAAAAAGGATGTGCTCTAAATTCAGTTTAGTGCATGGATAGGACCAGCAATAGAAATGCTGAAAAACAGGGCACCTCTGTTTTTTATTTATAACCTGGGAGACCTTGACGCACATGTAAGGAGACAATCTATATACTATCCCACATCATCCCTGCATCTAATGAATGTCTACAAAGAAAAGAACTACAGAATGAATATGGTATGAAAGTAATCTCAAATGTGCATTATTCACAGCAGTTCAAAACATGCCATACTTACTGGGTCTCCCTTGTCCCCTTTTTCAGAAGGTTCTCCCTAAGGAAAAGTAGAAAGGAGGTTGACAGATTTATTTTAAATGGTAAATAGCACATACGTTTGGTTTTGCTGAAGAGTCCTGGAAAATACGGCTGTTTTAAACCTGTCTAAAATACAAATATATGGACAAAAGTTTACTGGAGGGATGATGTTGATTTAATGCCAAGTCCATGACATCTATGATCCTTTCAAGCAGGAGCACAAGGGAGGGTCAGAAACATGAACTAAAGAGAGTGATCATGCATCCAAATCTGAAAAATTCTCAAACACAGGTGCTTTATAACACCTCAAATCGTAAATCTGTGATATCTAGGGAGTGAAAATAATGATTCTACCTGCATGAAAACTGTTTATATACATATGACCACAGAAACCAAGAAGCCTCACATCTGAATGGCAAAACACCTATTAATCAGTAGAACCATATACAGCACGTGTTCCTGGAAAAGCGAAATACACGTCTGTTCCCAAGTAATACCTCCCAAATCATACTGTAAAATTTATGCTTAAACTAAAACATACTAAATTAGAATGTTGATTTGTAAATTTTAATAATTTAAGGCTCTTGTTTTTTCATATAGATATTGAAGATGACATTCATGACTTGGAAAAGTATGACTGGCATCTTATTAATGAGGCAACCTCTGGTCATAAACTTATATTAAAAAAACTTAAACTGGTAGTAAGTAAATGTTTTTAAAGCTAAGGATTTTGTGAGCTGGTAGAACAAGAAATTTACTTGGATATGTAAATATGCTCCTAAGGAGGGGTTTGAATAAAATACTAAAGACACTGAGAGAATGACAACTTTTCCCATGCCCAAATTTTTTTTCCTAATCTCCTGTATATTTTACAAGATTTCATTCATAATCAGTACATTACATCAACTTCTAGTAAATACATGACTACAGAAGTAATGAATTAACTCACCTTTTCTCCTTTTGTACCAGTCATTCCCAATTCTCCTTTTTGACCCTATTAACAAAATTAATTATATTTAAAATCTTTATATTCTGGCAATTGTAAATAACTCTCTCCTCTTCCTTAACTGTACTTTGTTCTATGTTGACCACAAAATCTTAATTATTGTTACAATGGAAATCAAGCTTAAACATCTGCAAATGAATTTAAATTATTGTTTTCTATGGCAGACCTGCAGGTTTCTCAATAAAATGTTGTCAATTCTGTCACTTATCCAGAGCACTTGTGTCTTCTCCTTCAAGTTTGAAAGGCATGCAATTGTTAAAATCTGGTGAGCTGTTTATACAGGACAGATAACTATAACAATGTAGTGCCATAAGGTGTGGATTCAGAATTTGACTTCCATGTAATTTTTAGAGGTTGTCTATGAGGTTGTTTTTGGTATAGAAAGCCTCCTTGTTACAGAGGAACTGCTTTAAATATTCATTATTTACTATCCAAAATATTTTCTGAATTTTAACGTTCTCAGAGTCTTTCCCACATAACTGGCAGGGCAGCTCATTTGACTGCTCAGATGCCATTGTAGAAACCATAAATAATTCTTTCAGCATTTCCCCTTTCTATTTATACTAGAGGAGAGAAGATCACATGCTGCCACTGCAGGAGAGCACGATGAGTTGCATATTGGACTACACAGATCAAAGTGCTAGTCATCTCAAAAATCTATTCCTTCAAAGCCCATTGGGATAAATCAAATAAAATGCACTATGTTAAGGGTGGCAGGGAAAGGTTGGGTAGGCATTTCAAAACTTCCCCAAATTCATCCCAAATGCTTACCATGTCTCCCTTCTGGCCTTTGAGTCCAGGGGTCCCAAGTACTCCTAGTAGTCTTTTATCACTCTGGAAAGAAATATCACCACAAAGATCAGAAAATGTCACTGTTTACTTCCAGTAACAACTTGTTTACCACAACAATTTATTGTAATTTATCAGTTGCAAATTCAGAAGTCCTAATTTACTACTAGACAGGGAATAATAATAAATGCCTATGCAGTACAACTAGGTAGTATTACAGAACACATCCTTTATCACACATTCACACTCCTGCCACACTAGCAGAAAATGAACAAAAGCATAAAGGGGAAATGTCTATGTTGACCATTGATGTGCAAATCTATGATTTTTTTTAGTTCAACACAAAAAACATATTTTTATGCTCATTCTTACAATACATTTCTCAAATATGTTAGAAAAGAACAAAACCCCTCACTTCTATGAAAAAGAATCACAAGCCTTTTACTTTTGAGCACCATGAAATGCAAAAAAAAAAGTAGAACTAATTTAAGTCTACTACAGTAGTAAGACAAAGGAGAGGGAACAGGCTCCTCACACTGCTTCTCAAAGAAGACAGACTTAAGGACTAGAGGTTCAGATTGTATACTTGCTCAGCTGTTATTGCACTCATTTATTTACTCTTCTGTACAAGCTAAAGACACAATAAAACACAAAGCAAATGGTTGCCTCTTCACAAAATCAGACTTCCTAAGGGGAACAGTTTTTTTGCAATGACAACAGAAAAAGAAACAAAACCCCAACAACCCTGAAAAATGAGCTCCAGTCACGACCCAGGGAATCCCAATCCTAGAACTCATGCCACTAGGGTGAGCAGGAACCCTGAATAAGCCAGCTCCCCTTGCCACGCTCCAGTTTCCATAGCTCTAAAATGGGAGAATATCACAATGAATACATGTGCCATTTACACCGTGTTAATATTTTCAGAAGATGGTAACTGAATATAAATTGAAAAAAATACATTATTTTAGAAATGCTAATTTCCTGATGGATTCTTCTTGGTGTTTAGGGTTTGTAACACTCTTAGTATACTAATTATCAAAATCAGCTTCAGAGCAAGAAGCAGATACCCAGGTACCTGAGTATTGATGAGAAATTGTTGACAACCACTGGACTGAGAATCCAGGTATTGGTTACCATGTACACTACAAATTATGATTTATACTGAGTTGTGCTTTTTTCTTTTTTTTCATTTTTTGTATATATGGAGTAAAAAGTTTTTAAAAAGGGAAGAGGCTATTAGACCAAATAACTATCCTTATGTCCTTTGCATTTTATGGGTAATTTGCTCTTTACAACCAAATGTAAGTAAAATACACCAAAAAAAAAGATTTTGAAAGTTAATAATAAATTATTCCCTAATAATCTAAATTTACTACAAATTACAATGATTCTGAAGGATTTCTAACTAGATTATGTTGTAGTTTCAATTTCTTTGTGTTTTGGTTTAATTTTTTATGTGTTGGAGAACATTTTTGATTAAACTGATCTACATGCCCTTTCCAAAGATGTTTAGAAGCAAGTTTGGCTAAATGACCTTCTATCTACATATGGAAAACTGGTGAGTAAGAAGGATGACAAACAGAGGCCTTGAAAACCCAAGCAAAGGATAACACAGGCCTGAGAGTATACAAATGCAAATCATGAGGCATCATTTATCCATCCCCGAAGGAATGTAACATACAGTACAGGGCAGAACTAGTTTCTTGGCAAAAAGAAGAGAACAAAATGCATTTATTGAACACATGCAAAGCATCTGATTTACACTGAAAACGCAAAAGACATAACAAGAAGGAATATAAAAATAGTCACAGGTAAAAACAGGCACACAGGAAGAGTGAGGGAAGCAATGCTCCAGCACTGCCTCCCACCCCATTAAGGATCAATGCTACCACTTAAACTCGGCAGGTTGCTCTCACCTTCATTAAAGAAAGACTGCTGATCTTGGTTTGCTGTTCAGCACAATTTGCTGCTGCAATCAGCAACTGCATTTATAGTGCTCTTTCACTGTATATATGGATCAAGCATATTATACTTTTAAAACCTTGCACTCCAGCCTCCTTAAAAATCACTCTGATAAAGTGATTGATGCTGACTCAGAAAAATCCTGGTTGCAATGAATTATTTAAATACATTGTACAATTACTAATACTTACTACAGCAATCAGAAATTACCATACAGCAATCAGAAAAATTGCAAATAATCTGATAAGAAATAGAGAAATTAGAGAAAAAGAAAAAAATCATGGTTAATTATGATGGGTCTTAAGAGCCACCACACTTCTTGTTATCATGGTTCCTAGAAATACCAACACAAAGAAGCCATACTAATTTTATTTTTTTTTGGTGAAAATAAAAAAAAAGGTGTGAAAATACCTATAACAACTAAAATGTGATCAATACCTGAACACTTGAAACACCAAATTGAAAGAAGGCTTTGTGACATCCTTGAGAACACAGATAAAATGATGGAAAATAACAAACATCACCATTCTCTGTGCTTAAAAACCTCAGAGTATGACTCAAATATCATTTTACCAATACAAATAACTGAGGAATACTGCAAATTCAGTACTGGAATATGAAAGACTGCTTGATGTCTCCAAGATGCTGTGGACAAAATCAGCTTCTGTCATACTAGGTAACAGAATGGAAAAAAGACAAGTTACTGGTACATACATCTACCTAGGTGAATCAGTGGCTAAGCAGAGAAGCTGTTCTTTCCTTTGAAGACAACTTTGTCTTGTCCTTGATGGGAATATCCCATTCCCATTATAAGATGTATAGGAATTATTATGTTTGTTGTTGGAGACTTAAGTTGACTCTAGAAGGGTCTGAATATTTAGTTAAAGTTTGCATATTTGGGACCTTCTGTTTGAATCAGAAAGCCAAATCCACTTTTATCTGGAATCAAACAGCATTTCCTAGTTGAACAGTTAATTGCTTATGACAGAGTCATTAAAATCTTCAAACTAGACAGCTGAAGGGAGAAGAAAGTTGATCAGCTATCCAGGATTTAAAAGATAATTTATAGACACATACCAGCTGGTCTACATTTTTTCCAGAATATTGTAAATTAGGAAATAGAAGCCACCTTAAGAATACTTAGAGCCTTACAATTATAAGAAATATGATTTCTGGAGATAGATATGTGTCCTTTTCTGGAGACTGTCACTGTTTGTATTTCCTCTTGCAGAATCAACCTTAAAGGGACTATCAGGATAAAAGGGATTGATAAGGTAGAGGTGGAGAAGGAGTTACAATAAATATGGTATCAATAGAGAAACAGTGCTGGTATCAGTGAAAGCTCTTTGGCAGCAAAAAGAAACTGGTAAGGAAACCAACCCAAAATATATAAAACTTCAACACTTATATATGAAACAGGAGACCAAATACAGAAATTAAGTCTCTGTGCATAAAAATGCTCTATGCTTAATTCCCAATACATGCTTCTAAGGTGATACACTGATTTTGAATGGATTAAATATCAGAATTAATATCAGAGAAATCACTTCAGTGATAAAAGCAGCTGGAAAGGTATGTTTGACATGAATTTACCTCCAGAGTCCCTGTTCAAGGAAAGATTTCAGCACTCATCTGGGAACATTACATAAGAAAAATACCCTGAATACACATGCTCTTTATAGTTAATGCGTTCTAATGTTAAAAGAAATGAATTCCCTCCAGGCTTGACCTGTATGACTTAAGTTGTGATACACACATTAACCACTGTACTGGGGAAATAATGCTGTAATACTGCATCATGAATGAAATAGGTTTCTGATCAGAAAGGTTACACATTCCCAAATCAATTAGGCAAACTTCTCTATTCTCATACAATGGAAGACACTACCACAGCTTAAATGATTTGAAATACCTGCAGTAAGAATGTAAAAGCGCTGTCGAGCTGAACACAGCCCTATGCAATTTTTTTTTCTTTTAAGTTCTTTCATCTACGGGGGTTTTTATTACTGACACAGTGTTTTTATTAGTCCACAATACAAACATAAGGACAATTCTCATGGACTGCTAGCAGACCTTTTCCAAATTATGCCTCCTTGTCTTTCTATTTTACTCTTAGAATCCTAGCAGAGTTGGTCAAGAAAGAAACACCAAGTACAATTTAAAGAAATTAGGTTTAGAAATGGGGAGCTGGTGCTTCACACTAACAGCTTGGTGGACCACACTTCTCCTTTCTGAGTTTTACCAGTCAAAAGCAAGCAAGTGGAAGATGGATGGGAGGCAAGACACATGGCAGCAAGACAGATGACATGGCAGGTATGTGACTGGAGTGTGGACTGAAACTTGTAAAGGGATGCAAGAGGGAGGGCAAGAAAGAAATTACCTTGTGAATTAATTTGGAATGCGGATCACAGGGATCAAAACTGTGGTCATTTCTACCTTAGATACTACTTAGTCATAAACCAAATCAAATCTCCATACCTCATTATAATGCTTGTTCAATGAATCCAGGATTCCTTTTAGTCCAGAAGGACCCTATATGAAAAAATATACATCAGAAGATCATTTTAATTTAACTATTTTTATGTTTGCATATCTGTATTTACAGAGCAGTGGGGATGTAAAAGATTTTTTGATTTTTGAGTGTACAGTAAATTATCTTCTGTAACTTCATTATTTCCTTTTTCTAGCACAGAAGAAGGTCAGTTTTTAAATCTCTGAATTTTGTAAACCAGCAACATATTTTCAAGTGAATCAGCCAGTCAGAGAAAGCAGAAATGAAATCCATATCAATTTTAATACAAGTCCCTTCTGGTATGAACAAAATCCTTGTTCTGCAGCATTTTAAAACTCTTTCCACTAACTCAAAGCACAAGTTTTGATGTAGCAGCAGCTCCTAGTGTGAGTATACAGATAGGTTTTTAATCTGGGAGTACAATAAGAGAAGCTGAGGAAAGCCAGAATTCTCCAGAAAATTAACTTCCATTAATCCATAGTTTTATTACCATTGCAAGTTTTTACCTAAACATACATTCATCAAAAAATTCAACACTGAAAAAGGAACTTCTTGATCAAATGAACATTTAGAAAAGAAACACAGAAAAGTGAGTTGGGAAAAAAACCATTTTTGGACATGAAATCCCCCCATTTTTAGGCATGTTCTGCCAAAAAGCATGCCATCAATGATATTTTTAAGTTTGGTAGATGGAGCAGAACACAGAAAGTACAGTCAAGAACTTCAGAACTAAGACTCAATTAAATTTACAAATTAGCATAGTTATTCTCTCTGAGTTGAAGGTTTCACATAATGCAATGTGAACAAAAGCTACTCTTGATGGCTGTAAGAAACGTTTGATTGTATTAATAAGATTACAATATATACAAGTAAGTCACTTAACCTGATTGACCTGGATGTAACACAGCTAGGGCACAAAAGGAACTCTCCTCTCTGGGGTTTTTACAAATTACAATTTACCCTCTGCAGCTTTTGTCTTAGTGTGGATACTAGGAAAATTTGGAAGCCCCATGAAACATCTCAGGTGTTTCACTTCCTCCTTCTTCCCTACATTGGAAGAGACAAAAGTACCTTCATGTTATTTCAAAGTGAATTGTCACTTCAAATTTATGTTGAAAATAAGATCAATATAGTAATGATGTTTTCACTAAGATATCATTCCACTCTGATTTCTGAAGTTAATGGCAGAATTTTTGCTTCCACATCCATAAAGCTGGCAATCCAGAACTGGGACTGGAGTATGATGACACTGCCTAGGCATCTCAATATCAACACTGTAAACATGCCATGCTGAATCCTTGAACCCAGGATTGCTGCAGAATTCTGAAATACTGCAAGGAGTCAAAAATAAGAACTTATTTTCCCTTTGCATTTGACATAACGTACCATGCCTCTTTTACTGTTTTTCTGTGACTGAAACTGCTGTAGCCACACAACACAGGAAGAATTTAATGCTGCATCTGCCATCATCCCCAAACCCTCAGATATTATTTGTACATAAATAAATCATTTTTGACAGGATGAAAAATATATTGGCACAGTTTTGAATAACAAACATACCCTTAAAAATCCCCAGAATGTCTCATGACTAAGTCAGGGAGAACTTTAGGCATTTGGGTTGCATTCCTGACTGTGCCGCAGCCTCTGAGTTACCAGTTTAGTGTTTCCAAAAATTTTCCAAAAATTGACATAAATTTAATAATTTTATATTTCCATCTTTTTTTCTGTAATAAAAACTAGTGAAACAAGTGTACAACGACAGAAAATTTATTTATTCAAGACTTTTTTCCTAAACCATAGCCTCTTTCTTTCACAGTTTCTCTACACTAATATAGTTGCACAATCTACTCTGAAGTCTCTACAGACAAAAAAAAAACCCAAACCCAGCAGCATTGGTTTAAAACTGGAGAAGCAATTAAATTAACAACAGTGGAAGAATTATTGTACCAGCAGTTTCTAGCTTTTGAATGAGAATTCTGCACATCTGCCACTTTGAACCTCACTTGAGCAGGGTTTCCTTTTTTTTCTAATATCAAGTTGTGTAATTGAGAGAAGCGAAGCACACAGAGAGTAAAGCTGTACGAATAAGAAAAGAACTGAAAATGTGTCATGATTGTTTTCCAAAATTGCAAACAGGTTTCAGATGTTATTTCTACAGACAAGGCAGGAATAGAAACACAGGTGCTTAAAGGGAAGTAGCTTCAAGCTGTGAAATTACTGGGGTTTACAATGTATTTTCCTCCCTTAACTTTTATAGTTCATCTGCATTTCTGTAAAGATGAGACTGCTGAAAAAGTCTACCCAATCTCACAGTCCATGCATAAAATAGATAACAAGTAAATTGCACTGGTTGCATCTCAAAACCAGGTCATTTCAGAGAACACAGCCTGCAAGTGACTCAGTGCAGTTACTTTATCCCTGTATTTCACTTTGGGGCCTGCCCATTAAAATAAGACGCTGTTTTTCTGTTTATTTTAATGCAAAACATCATGAAACTAGTCAGAGCAGATGTGCAATATTGTATAACTATTCCAAAGAGTAAATGGAAAGAATGATGAAAACATGATGTCTGCCACAATAGGACACAAGAAATAAATTACATTTTGATATGGATAAAAGAACCTTAATGCATAGAAACAGGAAATCCGACCAACCTTTCCCAACCATTCCCACACTTACACATAATGTAAGCATTTCCAATATTCTTCCAAGAAGCAGCTGAAAGTCCAGGAAAACCAGAAATGCTCCTGACAATTTTCACTTATCATTGCTTTGATTTTTTCTTTATTGCAATTAAGTGATAACATTCACTCACTTCCAAAATATTAGTAAAGAAATGACAGTATTTCCTGAGGCAGAGGAAATGAAATTTCGAAGGTGAACTTCTGGCTACTTAAGATAACCAGTTTGGGGGCACTGACATATGTATTGAATCACAACACCAAAAGTGTATGTAATTAAATGAAGAAGTTCAAGCGAACTCCTCTACTGCATCACACACAAGGCAGACAAAAATGAAACCCTATTTTAATTTCAAACTTTAGGCAGTAACACAAAGCTTATCTTGCAAGCAAAAATACTTGAGAAGATAAAGAATATGAAGTTCAGCCTCTTGCAAAGGTAAATGATAAACTGAATGATGAATTTCAAAAGCTATAGTAATTGTGAAATGAATCAATTACATCTATTGGTTGAAAACAATAGCTTAGCTTTGGATGCATCAGTTTAAGGGAATGAATAATTGAGATTACAGTTTGCTAGCCTATGATTTAACACACCCTCAGTTTCTTTCCCACCTCTGCCACAGGTAGATTTGACAAGATTGTGTTTGACCTCAAACTTCTTACCTCATGCTTCTTACCTTGACAAACTGATAATGTTTTACTTCTGCTAAAGAACAGCTGGGCAAAAGTCAGACTCATATCAAAGAAATTTTTAAAAATTTTTTGTTATACTGGTGCAAGTCTGTAGAACAACTCTAGCTTAGCATTCTTGATTTTAAAAACAAGCTAAATCACAGCTAAATGGGAGCTATTGAAAAATGGAATTCCTCCAGTCACAACAGTTCCAGTAGAGACAGAGAAAATTAGGACCAGAGAGATAAAGTTATCTCTCAATGGAGAAATGAGTAAAACTCCTTTTTTCTGTTCTCCAGCCCATCTAGGTAAATAGATATACCTGCTGATTCATCTCAATGTAAAAATAAATACATAATAAATAAACCCCCAACCTCAACAGTGACAGACATCAGGCAGCTATTCTCCAGGCAGAACAAACAGAAAAATAATTTATCTCCTCTTAACAGAACACTACACATAATGAGGCAGCTAGTAATTCTACAGCCCAAGACCAGAGAAGGACTTTGTCTTTGTGAAGAGTGCAGGATTGGACCTGTGCATCCTTAGGCCGAGGATACCAAGGTCAGATACATTTCATACACTACAGTGTGTGTGACAGCATGGTGAAACAGACTGCCCAGAGAGGTGGTAGAGTCTTCCTCGCTGGAAGAATGATGCTGGAAGACGATTCAAGGATCATCTGGTCACAATCCTGTGCTTTCAGGTGACCCTGCTTGAGCAGGAAGGCATGTTAGATGACACACAGAGATCCCTTCCAATCCTACTCATTCTGTGGTTCTTTGATTTGCTTTTAAAATAAAAAGGTGTGGTAGCTAGAAAGTCAATGCATGATACATAATGCAAAACAAGCTGTGGTCTGCTGGGGACCCCGTCTGTGTTGGTGAATCCCGTTGAGTTTTAGTTAGCAGCTATGGCAGAAGACAGCAATCAGCTCAGCTCTGCAGTCTGAGCAAAATGCTGTTCTTACAACCTCATAGCATCCTATTATCATAGTAATTCTTTTTGTTTCATAAAATCAGCATTCCAATTTCAGTGAAGAGCCATGTTGAGCAGGGTAACAGCATGGGACTGTCTCTCTTTCAGAAGACTTTACAAGAAAATGGAAGCAGGCAAATATATAAAATACATTTGAAGGGCACAGAGGTATTGATTTTACAATCCAAATTTTCAGAATGCTTGTGAGAGCAAAGTGAACGGCATGTTTAACAGAAGCTTTTCACCGCTATCCAGGTGCTTTAAAGTGGAGAAAGGGCCAAGAAGCACTAGAGGGAGCTGCTGCTCCACTTGGGTTCTGTATTCAGCACAAATCGCTACGCGCTGGACTGAGGCGCGTGTGAGCTCCCCTGTACTGAAACAGCAGAACAGTACTCAAAACCAGCATCAGACAGAGCAAGGAGGCACACCACGGATTCTGAACCAGAATGGGATCAAAGAACACCTTCAAAGTCTGTAACATGTAATAGACCTTAAAAAAATACTCGGAGGAATATATTCCATAGGTTGATAAAAATATATTTTGTACCTGATCAATAAAAATCCTCATTGACTTCTTGCTTTTTGTGAGCACAGGATTTGTTCCAGAGAGAAAAAAAAAATCATAAAAGAAAGGGTAAGGGAAAAAATGACACAGAATAAAGGATATCTAGAAGAAATTTCATAGAAAATCTCACTTGAACTGAGTAGTTGCATTACCAGGTGCCAATCAATCTGTTTCTGACAGTGATACAGGTTTTTAACCAAAGCTATAGAGATGATGTTAAGGGACTAGAAACTCACACCAAGCATTCATTTTACCGAAAAAAAATCCTCAGAAATTAGGTTAGGGAAAAAAAAAAAAAAAGAGGAGATATTGAGAGATGGTTAGAAAAGTCTTAAATGCTGTCATGCAACAAGTAGATTTTTGACTGTCAGCACGTGCTTTTACATTCCTGTCACATGAAAGCACAGCATGTATGCTAACTGCAATTTTTGTTCCTTTCCAGTTTTCTTTAATTTTACCCCAGTCTTTTCCTCTAAATGCATACACTGTTATTAGCACTGTCCTTTATAATAAATACCTTGAGAATTGTATTTCCTTCTCACAGTTCTTGTGTTTCCATTTTTTTTCTTTTTTTTTGTCAGTACTGACCACTTGACTGTTCTAATGTCTAAATGAAATACTTAACATCATGGCATAACTGATAAATAAATTAGGTAAATTGTTTAATTTCAAACGCACACTGCTTACTATTGCTACCCTAACAATTAATGACTGAATCTCCTTTTTCTCAAAAACAAATTTCATATTTTTTGAAACATCAGCCAAACCCCAAACTTTTTTATACTGGAGAGTCTAATTTTTACATATTCTGTCAATCTGTTAATCACTTTGTACCCTGGTGTATGCCAAACTTATAACATCAACCACCCTACAGGTGTGACTATTCTGTTGCGCTTTGGAAAAGCCAAAGTAAGGGCTAACAATGCATCCATGTGCATGAAGAAGCTGCTTACTATTAGGAGAGAAGGGTAACTGGAAGCACAGCAAAACTGAATATAGTTTGAGCCTTGAAAAAGAAGGGGGGAATGATGGATCCTGTTGAAGTTTTTTTGGTGCGTACAAGCTGTGGCACTTGAAATGTGGAGATCCTGCCAATGCATGTTAGCAGGCATTACTGCTTTTGCTTTTGCTTTTGGAGTATGCCTTTTCTGTGTGCTATGTTCTCAGTCTTGGAAGAAGAACACAAGATGGTGGTATAGCTATATCCAACGAGAGGAGTGCATCAAGGGAGTTATACCAGAAACAAATACTTTAAACCAATATTTAAGCCTTGGTTGTTTAAGGAATGCTTTTCTGTGTGTAGTACTAGGCTAGAGTACCCAGTACAGAGTTCCTTGTAATGACGTTGCCATGCTGACAAAGTAGAGCTTTCCACTTGCTGTAAGAAAATCTGAGATATGTCTCAGTAATAGAAGTGCAATTTAGCTTCCACTCAAGATTTCTGGTAAATCTGTCAAGGATCATACATCTTCACAAGCCTGACCTGCCAGCATATCTAGGATGGCAGAAATCTGTAACACAGAGACAGCTTTTCACTAGCTCACAAAAAGCTAAGTAGATTAGTAGTAGGTCTAACATTGACCTCTGCTATGGTTTGCTTTTTTATCCTTTAAAGGTTATATTTGGCACTTGTATTAAGAAAGATACCCCATCACTCCGTTCCTCTGTTTGGCCTCCTGCAATCTGCAATATCATTTCAGCATTAGGACTGTGCAAAAGACTCAAACAAGCAAGGCTTCAATATTACTGTATGCAGGGGAATAGAGTGAAAGGGAGGGATTTTTAACTGTTTGGTTTTATGCAGGATAAATGAATTCCATCATAAACACCTCTTTCTGAACACATTTTGCAAGAAAAAATCATTTACGAAATCTATGCAGTTTTTGCTTTGGATGAGGGTAGATGACATCTGTTTCATTTTAGTCATTGTATCCCATGCAGCACTATTCTCCTCTCTACAAGTAAGACCAGGTTGAAGCATATAAATCAAATGTTCAGATGCACAAAACCACTAGACTTTATCCAGGTAGGCAAAAGAAGGGAGTATAATTTTTTTTATATACTAAAAATGTAAAGCAGCAGAAGCTTACTTAATCCACAAATGGCTGTTTCGTATTTGTGCATGACAGCATTTTACAATACAATATACAGAGAATTTTACAAATATGACCAAGAGTTCCTCTACCAAAAAAGGCTGCTTTCATTGAAGACTAACATACATTCATGCCTGACTTGAATTTGAAATCCTTTATATTAAAAAAACCCGCAAAAAATAGAGAAGAAAAAAAGAATCCCAAACCTCTTAGATCTGAGCTAAACCCTTTAGTTCTTCATATTACAAATCCTTTCATAAAGTCATGTATTTCTTAATCTTTTTAATTCTTCAGTCAACTCATTTGAACTACAGCTGAGTGCTTATTCCAGTGCTGGGTATAATCCTCCCCATCATTCAGACAGTTGGCACATGCTTCACACAGTCCTTCATCTTTCAAATTACCCCTCTGAGACAGAAATTATCCCTTCCTCTACAGAGCATCACGCAATTTGCAAAGGGAATGAAAGCACAGTATTCACAGCTAGCATACATGGCCAGTCTTTCTTTGAAATGCCAATTTCTGCTTCCTCTGCTGACGTTTCCATCTTGTTCTTCCCCTCCTGTGTAGTGCTCCTAGTTGTGGACCCAGTCCTTTAATTTTTGCTGCAACAAAAGGCTACCAGTAGTAGCTGTTTAATACAGCAGAGTACACATACGGATTAATTATTTGTAACTATAATTATGATCCAGTAACCTGTTACAAAAGAGTTAACAAAGCCCAAGGACAGAGTGAAAATTTCCCATTCCCCTCCTTAGTTACTCACAGGAGGTCCTGGTGGCCCTGGTTTTCCTGGAAGGCCTGGTTTGCCTCGTCTCCCCTGGAAACAAAAAATTACAACAGACATTTATAAATGTTGTGGTTAGGGACTGATTTGAAAAAAGAATTTAAAGAAAAGATTTACTGCCTTATGTATAAGTAAAACAAAACAATCAAAACCCCAAAAAAACCCACCAAAAAATCAAAACTCATCCAAAATGAATACTCTGTATCTGTCACTGCAAGACTGTCTAATATGTCACATTTTAGAGCTTTGTCTCAAATATGAGTGCACATTGGTAGGGTTATTAACAAAGTATCTTGATGAGGTGTAAAGAAATTCTATTTGTATGAATCCCCTGGAGCTTGGGATGTTAAACTGTGCTGCAGCAGTCTGACTTGCCCAGTCAGTTCATATGTGCAATATAATCCAATTAAAAAACACACACTTACCCTTCTTCTCTGGGATATGATAATGAGCACAAAAGCTAGAGATTTATTTGCAAAAACAATTCACCTTCTTTGTGCAATTAGTACCATCTGAGTATATATAATGCACATGCAAAATCCTTTGCATTAAAACATAAACTCCATAAAAGTCTACTTAAGGGAGGCTTTCCACTCAGTTTCTAAAAAACACATGCATATGTAACTATTACAATTTTTCAGTACTGAGTTTGCTTGAACAACTGTTTTCTCATATGCTTTTTTTTAGGAAGATCAACTTAGAAATGGAAGTAATTTACAGGAATTAACATCTTTATTGCCAAGCTGAAATCTGAGGCACATTTTTTAGAAACAACAGCTGAGAACAACTAATATCTAGGTGCAAATGGCAAAGAAAAAAGCATTATCTCCATTAAGAGTAATTTTTTCCCTTGCATATGGCAAATGTAAATGGATGTTAAGCATTAGGGGGGTGTCCTGGTGAAAACTTGGCTTAAAAAGGGAAAAAATTAAAGTTCTGGCTGATGGCTCACAGTTAACACATAGGGATATTTCTGTAAGCTGTGCTCCCTACTTCTAAGCCTGCCTCTGTAGTTTATTAAATAACAGAGTCACATAGACTGCAGTAGTATTCTCAGGAACAGAAAGTGAAATCCAGTTTTGTTATTTTCAGGTGAGAGCCCTGATCTGTAGGAAAGCACTTTCATGCTCTGCTTTTCAATTTGTCTTGCTCTGTGCTGAAGGGATGACAGTAAAGGTGGAAAATCCCTCTCCCTCACACCCTGCAGCTCTCCAGGGCAACCTCTTGCCTAGAAGCCAAGGACTCTCCTGAGAGAGGCAGGTGTCTCAAACCCTTTAAGCAGAAGAAGCAGCAGAACAAAGATTGTTTGGAAGGGTTTCAGCCATTGGGTTGGTGCCACACAATGTGTGCACTTCCACCACGCTTTTGTGAACGTCCTCAGTCAGGGCAGTGTGAAACAAAACCACCTCAGCATATTTGGAGTGCCAAATTCCTGGGTCTTAACTAGCTGAGACACATGTTACGTGCTGATCTGTTTAATCCCAGCAGTATTGCGCATGCAGGGCTCCAAGCGGGGCAGCTCAGGGTAAATTGTGGAACCAGAACACAGCACTGGCTGCCTAGACTGGGCTCAAGGCTCTACTGGCCCTTACCACCCGTGCTCTGCTGTGCTGGTAGCACTGTCCCTGCAGCCCCAGGACCTGCTGGAGCTGGGAACTCAGCTGGGCTAAGGGGAGGAGGATTTGACTTTGGTCAGCTCATTGATGAGGTTCACTGAGCTTGCCTGGCCTGACAGGGCACAGCACCGGCCAAGGCACACAGGCACAAGGAAAGGGGGCTGCAGATAGCTGTAACAGGATTTCTTAGAGAACAAAGACATGACGTGTTATGGAATGAAGTTTGAGCTATCCCAAAGTGGGCCTCAGGTTTGGGCCTGCTGGGCCTCAGTTCTGGGCCTGTGTAGAAGTAGATAAGCCTGTGGCGCAGTTAAAATTTAGGGTAAGGTGTGTGCATGCATTAGATAGGATAGTTAGAGTAGAATCACAGTAGCTGCCTTAAACTGAGATTGTCTGCATTCTTTTTCACGCCGAATACCAATTAGGAAACACCTGTAACTGTAAACTATTTGAAACTGTATATAACCGGCCATTTCAGGAATAAAGATGAGAAGGTAAGATTAGACCATATTGGTTATGTTCTGCATTGCTCTGTCCAGCTTCCATATAGTTAATAGAGACCCTGGCTTCAGTTAGCTACATCTGTACTTTTGGACTATCTCTACTCCAGAAATACAGGTGGAAACTGATACTTCCTGACTTATTTCATTTTATTTTATTTTAATAAACAGTAAACTTCCCTTAGAGAGTAGGAAAAATAGACTGAGAGGTAATAATGTAATAAACAAAGATAAATTGCTCCATACTTTTAAAATAGTCCCTCTGAGTTATAACGGTCTACAGTGCTAACTTCTTGAAGCACCTTCCCTTTCCTGTTTGAACTTATTTAAAGTATCCTGAGGATGACACTTAAAGTCACAGCAGTTTAAACCAAGTATCAAGGAAGTGCCAGGATGAAGAAGACAGGGCTTTGACTGGCAGACACAACTGTGAACGAGGTGTTAATTACACAGGAAAACATGGAATATATTGGGAAGACAATTTTATCTCTGTTTACAAGATGAACTAAAATGTGATTTATGACATAACAAAGACAAGACTTGATGAACTTTCTGAAAAAAAAGTTATAAAAAATAAAAATTGTCCTTTAATAATTACTAGAACACATACCCAGAGAAACACAGAAGAAACATTTGTCCCACTTTTTATCCCATCATTATATTATTAGCCATTATGCAATGTTGCATGTAAAACAACCACACAGATCAGCATGAGGCATAAGCTTTTTATAGAGTAATAAAAGTCCTTTTTTTGCCTTCGAGCACCTTTATAAACTGTTGGTATTTTAAATTTAATACAGGAATGTATGAAAGGCTACTACCTTTCAGCAATGCCTTTCAGATACAGAGACTTCAATGTTAAGCATACCCAAAGCTCCACCTACTTGTCAGCACTCTTGCTTCTCTATGACTTCTCAGCATCAGCAGGGAAAAAAATAAAATATATAATATAGTAACAGTGTAAGTAAAAAAAAAAAAAAATAGTCCCTATTTTTGTTTAGGGTAATTATAACAATTAGAAGAACATTTTTGACAAGCCCATTATGATGCTGCCTTGAGCAGACCATGAGCCAGACCATGACTAAATATTTACATTTTGATTTTGAGTCATCCTTCTGGCAAGAAAGAAGTGAAAAACATCTCAGTGCCCTCTCTGGTTTATAGGGTGGGCTTAGCAGAGAGCCACAGTTCCCATCTCCTGTTCAGCAATGGGGCTTCGTAGCCCCACGAGAGCTGTATTTAGTGCCACTCTGCTGTGCAGAGGGCTGACAGCCTACACAGGAGGCCTGTTACCTTTATTTAGCTTAGATCACCGAGCAAATATTGAGGTTATAAAACCACTCAAAATATAAATAAATGTCCTAGGCATCACATTGTTCCTTTAACTAAATGAAAAATGCAATACCACCTACATTCACTTAAAAATGATATGTGGTGTCAACAAGTTGTCTAATGCTACTTAGAATACCTGAAAAAGACCAAAACAGTTGCTGGTTATTTCCTTTGTGCTGCATATATTTTTGCTGCCAATCAGTTTGATAAGAAGTTTTCTAAATGTTACTGATATTGTCTGCTGTCCCCTTGACTCCTGAAATGCCTGGCCCCAACTAACTTGTACAGAAGGCTACTTTGCTCTTTCCCAAAGGACAGACTTCAGCTAGATCATTCAAATGACAAATCATTCAAATAACAACTGCTTGGTTAGGGGCAAAAAACCCCCCAAAAACTAAAAATAAAGTAAATGAGAGTCTATGTGCTTCAGGAAACCCAGCTGAGTGCCTAGCTGAAGTACGTGGCCAGCTGCATTCTTTATTCCTCTCTTCCTTCACCCCTTCTGTGAATTGAAATGACTTGATGAGCTTTGCCTGACATGAGAAGGAAAGCTGTTCAGGAGAGAGGCTCTGGCCATCCTTCCATGGCTTTGTGCTTTGGTACTGACTGCTGCCCCTGGGCACTGCTGCGGGTCCAGCACGCAGTGGAAGAATTCAAAATCTGTACTGTAACCCTCTGCTGTATCATGCCATATCCATCTATTCACATCTCTTTAACTTTAGAGGAGTAGGATCTCTAATCTTAGTGTTTAAAAATAAGCTGTGGATTATTTAAGGATAAAATCAAGCAGTTATATAGGAACACTACATGATTTATGGAATTAATAATTTAAAGACTCTATACTTGAGAATGAAGGCAAAAGTTCTTAGAATAAACCCATGTGAATTTTCAAGGGAAAGTGCTAATTAGTGGTTCTTGAAACACATCACCACATTTCAAAACAGGAACTAGTTCTAGGGAAAGTAGAAATCTGGGCTTTAAAGTCTTAACTACTGTAGTTGTTATGCAAAATTAATGAGGTTTATGTAATTTGTTTACCAAGATAAACTATGATTCTCTTGCCTAATCCCCCAACCAGACTTAAAAAAGCACAGATATAACCAAAACAGGAGGTGGGTGGGGAGTTAAAGACCCCTGTCTCACAGTGCCTGACCCACAGATACCCTTCAGCACCTTGGGTCCTAAACCAGGCACAAGAGTGGAGCTCTGGGCAGTTAAAAAACTGCTCCTGAGATGCCCAAAGTTGCCACTAAGCAGCCAGAAAATTTCCAGTGCCTACACTGACTTAGATTACAGCAAGAGTTGGGATATTCTCTCCCCTAAATTGAAAATCTGTGTTGCAGACAATGAAACCTTGTTAACTTCAGTAATACAGTGTCAGGATCTGAATGTACAATCCCTTCTTCAATCCTATTAACTTTGGCCTTGAGGATGTATTATGGTAACCAGCATATTACAAATTAACCTCTGTATTAGATGTAAAACCTGAACAAAATCACAGGACATAAGGCCAGAAGGCAAGAAATTAAGCCATTTGCAGAAATCAAGAGCAAGTCTGTTCATCATACCCCACTAAAACCTTTCACAGAAGCACAGGTCACAGAAGAATAGAGCACACAGAGCCTAATCCCCCTGTTTTGAGAGAAAAGTCAGTAGGGAGCTCCTCACTAGTGCAGAACCATTCCTGTGCTCAGTCTTGGGTTTCCAAAATAATTTTAGGAATGATTTACAAAATCCCTAGTTTCTTCATTATGCCATTAATAAAATGCTTAAAGGGAACGCCTAGGCAGACTACATAAAATTGAAGTGAATTTAACAAACAGAAAAAAAGTCCTTAAACAGGAACAGCAATGCTAAGAAGTTGAATGCCATGACCTCTTTTGCCAACAAATCGCTACACAAAATCCATCACATTTTTTCAAGTGTAGCTGTAGAAGTTCCATTTTATTTCAAAATCACTCAAAGAAAGTTTTCAACTGTATTTAGATAGTTTATAACTCAATTTTAATTATGAGATATAATTTCTCATTTTCTCATGTTTTGATATCTTTGGCTAAAATACATTAAAAGAAATGTTAATAATAAGAGTATTTGGAAGAGAGTCTGAAATTCTAAATGAGCCTCTCAAAAGTTAAACCATTTCTGCTATTCCATTAAAAGTTAGATTTTAGTTTCTACAGTGGAAATTAACAAGGGAAAACACACAATTTTCCTAATTGACAAATCTGTCTTTAGCATTCTGAATTACAACCTTTTCATTCCATTTTTAAATGCCAGAGTGGGAAAAAGAAATATTTTTAAGCTGTATCCTAATTTACTGGCTATGTACTTCAAGGTAGAGACATTCTGGGAGAAAAACTGTTTTAGATTAAGCATTTTTGGACTGTTAAATGTCAAAATGAAGGAACATACAGAACTCTAACTAAAAGATTAAATCAGACTGGAGCTTTGCATGTTTTAAAAAAACTTACATCAAAGTCAAGAAGGACTGAGAAAAGAGATTCCAAAACTCCAGAGATTTAGCTGTGAAGAAAATAAATGATTTGCACTGTGCCAGGAAGCTGACCTGCAATGCAGACATTATCATTGTTCTGTAAGGTTTGTTTTATAATTGGTAAAGTACAACATTTACTCACTGAACTAGAAAACAAATTATGTCAAAGAAACATTTAAGTTCTATAAATCAGATAAATGCAATCTGAATTTAAATTAATTTTGATGCCACTTTAAATAATTGTTAAGAATATCTAACAGCTCTCATCCATTTATTTTCCACTCTGTCAAACTAACTTTATTCATGCTTGATTAGAAAAACTTGTAATCTAAGAGAGTAAACTGATTATTAACATAAGGCAAATATTGCAATTTCACAGGGTTCCTCCAAACATGTAATTTCAGTGAAATCAGTGTTGAAATACTAGATTTGACTACAGATTCTCAGTTTTATGAGGTGTTTAATTTATTACTAAGATAATGCTACAATAACTTCCTCTTAAGTGAAGTATTTGGTATTATAAACACAACTATTGGAAATAAGGAAGTTCTTTTAAAAATATTTACTTCAGGACACCTGCAACATCCCAAGGAATGGAGTCAAGGATATGGCTGTGATATTGTAGAAAGATTTTTAAATGCTTGAACCCAATTCACTGCTGGAACCAGGGAAACCACCATGATGGAGAAATAATCTGTTTAAATACATAGAAAAGACTTAAAATAGCTTTATTAATTAATAAAAATGAAGTTGTTGGCATCTATGCTGAGGATAAGCTAGAGCTAGTCAAATAAAAAGAATTGTTTGGGTTGGAGGAAACTCTTGAGATCACTTAGTATAATCCCTGTCCTCAAGCAGGATCAATTGTCCAGGACTGTGTCTACTCAGCTTTTGAACATCTCCACAGATGGAGACTCCACAACCTCACTGGTCAACCTGCATCAGTATTTGATGAACTTCACAATAAGAAAGTGCTTTTTTGTGTTCAGACAGAATTTTCTGGGATTTGAGTTTTTAAAAAATTTCTTACCCATTGCCTCTTGTTCTGTCACCAGCTACTACTGAGGAGACTGCGTCTCCTTCTTCTTTACTCCCTCACATCAGATATTTACACAGTGATTAGATTCCCACTGAGCCTTCTCCAGGCTGAAGAGTCCCAGCTCTTAGTCTCTCCTTTCATGGGAGTTTCTCCAGTTGCACTTTGACACCCCTGAGGAAGTTTGTATCTTTCTGGAGGTGGTCTCACCAGCACTGAGCAAAGGCAAAGGATATCTCCCTTGACCTGCTGGCAGTGCTCTTTCAAATGCAGGCCAGGGTATTGTTTGCCTGTTTTATGCCACAAGGATGTGCTGCTGGCTCATGGTCTGCTTATTGTCTAGAGAGCTCTTCTACACAAAGCTTTCTTCCAGACAGTTTGTTTCCAGTGTATGCTCATATCTGGGGTTATTCCTCCCTAGATGCTGAATTTTGCATTTTCTCTTGTTGAACTTCATTTGGTTTCTTCTGCCCCAGCTCTCTGCTACCTTCTGCCCCATTGTCCAGGCTGCTAATGAGGACACTGGACACTACTGGCTCTAGTAGCAAGCCCGGGACACACCACCGGTGACTCGTCTCCAAGTGGACAATGTGCCACTAATGAAAAATTTCTGGGCCTTGTTTTTCAGATGGTTTTCAATCCAGCCCACCATCCACCCATCTAACCTGTACTTTGTCAGCTTGCCTACAAAGATAATGGGAGATCAGCTTTACTAAAGCTGAAGTTGGCATCCACTGCTCAGCTCTCATCCACCTAGCTAGTCACATCATAGTAGAAAATAATGTATTTGGTCAAGCAAAATTTCCTTTCATAAATCCATTCAGACTATCCCAATCACCTTCTTGTCCTTCATGTGCTTGGAAATGGTTTCCAGGAAGATTTCTTCTTTCACATTGCCAGGGCTTGAGTTGAAGCCTATTGGCCTGTAGTTCCCTGTACCTTCCTTTGTGAAGACAGGAGTGATACTTGCTCTTTTCCGTCTTCAGGAGCCTCTCCCAGTCACCATGACCATTTAAAATAATCAAGTGAGGATTGTAATGTGTGAGGCCCTATGGACTTGGACAGCTGTGTCCTCCCTCTGGGTACAGAAGCCTGACAGCAAACAGCTGTCAATGCTGCTTCAGTAGCGCTTGGGTCCTGTTCCTTCTGACCACCGTCTCCAAGTATGTGCATGCTGGACAGAGAAGGTTTGCTGGCCTCTTTGTGCCCCCCTGCATGAACTGCTGTGCCACCAGCTGCATCTGCTGGCTGCCTCTGCCATGGCTGCACAAACTGCTGCTGCAGAGTTCTCATCCTGGCACTGGCAGGAGGGGCCTGACCTCGCTGCTGCAGCGCCCGCTGCCCAGGGATAGTTGAGTTTGTCACAGGCTGCCAGAGCTACCCTTGCCTTGGCCTCACCTGAAGCAACAGGCATCCTCAGTGCCCTCAGAGGCTTCCCAAAAGTGCCCAAATCCCAGAAAAAAAGGGCCTGGGAGCTCAGGAAGGTATCAAGAGGACTGTAAAGAAGCAGAAACTGCTGCACAAACTGCTGTGTATTTCAGCTGCATGCTGGGCCAGGCTCTTCTAGAGGCCAGCTGAGAATGCAAAATCACCCTGTCTAGATTTCACAGTATAGCTGTCTAATAAAATTGCCTTGATCCTTCGCATTAGGAAAAACTTTTAGAATTCACTGAAGTATTACATTTTAAAAATTGAATAATTTTCAGAAAAAATATTACTTATAAAAGTTGCAGCAAGTTCAGGGAAAATCCCTGCTACAAAGATACCTAATTGAAATGAAGCATTACTTTTCAAAAAATTTGTAATTGTATTCTGGAAATATAAACTTAATTGCATTTAACACAGTAAAGGCAGAGTCTGGAAAGCTCCATGCAGCCTGTAAACTAGAGGTAATAGAAATTTTTAAGAATACACGACAACATAGCAAAATTATTTGAAGACTTCAGAAAATTCTTTGCATGGGAGCTGAAGGCCCCTAGCTGATTTTTTAAAAAAATCAATGGAATGGTGATTTGATTATGGCGAAAAAACTCTAAATACATCTTCAATAGAAAGAAGACATTAAAAAAACAGTTTCTGGAGGCTAATGGAGCATTAGCTACATGTCCAGTGAATAATATCCATATTTTGAACTGTGTAATTAACAAAAAACGTAATAGTTCTGCATAACACAGGGATCCAGGAAGATGGCGTAGTACTCCACTGTGGTTTAAATTCCATGTAATGCTAGGCTAGTACCCAATCTCACTATTGTTTGGGTGTTGGTAATGTTGAACCAGGGACTTTTCTGAGTAATGTGTAATTACCTTCTGAAGCTCCTGACGTCATTCTGAGCAGTTGTGTAATAGTATCAAGTTGCTGCAGCAGTAACATGCCTGAAGCCAATGTGATGGACACTGAAAAATGATGTATGAACATAATGCCTGCCCACAGAGTAGTCTAGTATTTCTCATGCAGGAATGAGGGAAAAGGAATGAGTAGCTGTTGCTTTCAGTGACCAGAACTAAAACTCAAAGCTCCTGCTGAGTAAGGTCTCATGTCTAACACAAATCACTTCACTAAGGATCAAAAACCTTAAAAAATGTTACACAAAATCACTACTTCTACAAGGCAGAGCCAGAGGAAACACGGGACTTTTTAAAGAGCAAATGTCTGAGGACTCCTTGAGCCCACAGGAAAACACAACATTGACTAACAAATGTGAATGGTGAGTGGTAGTTGGTATCTTGGCAAAAGGAGAAACACAAGGGCATTACATGCTAACACAAAATTTAACTACATTCTCTGATGACATTATTACAACTCTTTAAATTAGTAAGGTTGATTGAAGAATCAGAAATAAGTTCACTGTGTGCTCTTTGAATATGGCCAAGTTGTGATGTAACCAGGTTATGATGTCTTCTGCCATAACAATTACTTTTGCCTCCAGAGTAACAGTTTAATTAAGGATGGACAATATATGATGAATCGTTGAACATATTTTAATATTTTTAGTAGAGCTACTGAAAATTCTAGGAAGTTTCTTTTGTGTAGATGAAGCATGGTAGTAAACTATGCAAAATTGAAAACAAACTCCTTCACTTGATCTCAGACTCTGTTTCTCCCTTTTTAGTGCTGTGCAAAGGAAACAAGATATGTAAGTCTGAAGATCATTATTTGTACCCATTGCTCACGAAGGTTGCTCTCCCGCGTATGCCAGCCACATGCACCATGAGAAGAGATAATGAAAGCAATGGGGAAAGATGTCACAGTAAGTGAGGAAAGAATGGGAACTCGTGAGTCTACTCTTAGAGACACAACCAATACTCTTGATAAATGCTAGACTGTCCATCCATTTGTTTATTCAGAAAAGAAAAATATTTACGCATTTTGCTACTAGAGTAGTATGAGAGAAGTAATATGATTATGAATCCAATTTTTATTTATTATCACACTAATTGTTCTCCATCACTTCATTACTTGAAATTTTTAGTAAATTTGCAAATTTCTGTTAAACAAAGCCAAAAAAATAGAACCTGGGCATCCTGATACAGGACCCTTTAATGATGCACAAAACTAGTCAAAGAATTTTCAGGGCTTCATTCTCTCCTTCTGAATGATTTCCTCACACTACATTTCTGTAAACATATTGCACTAGAGTACTGCTTTCTGCAAACCTTTTTATTCTTTAGGATATTTGGAAAGCATCCAGGAATATCAACTAAGATAGAAGAAATTTCACACACTTCTGCCATCAATTTCCATTGCTGACCATTATTTAAACGAGTAAGAGCCTAAACTGCCCTTTGATGTGGGAGTAAGATGATAACCCAGTATGACCATACAGCAGTAATAAACTATATTGCTATATTATATATACAGCATGATATATCAAAGACACATAAAGTGACATACTCAGTATTTTAACAATCATGCATGGGCTCAAATAACAACAGTAACTCTGTCTACAGTACATCTGTGCCACCTTATTTGAAAAAATGTATTGATCCCCTTTACACTTGAAATAAATAAACTACTGATATAATCTAATTAAGTAATGAGGTAATTTTGCATTTCTAAGACAATTTGATGTATATGTCAATAAGCATTTTAAGGCTGACATAACTCTGAACTCAAAACCTACAGATCAGTTATCTTTATTATAATAATAACATTTATTCTATTTCTATAATAATTATTATATATATTTATGATGCAATTTTTTGTGCAGATTATTCCTGTGAGTTGAAAGAAATACTATCCTCAGACTTATTCCTCTCAGTAGGAGTACAATTTTTCTAGTTCCTTCTTTAGTGAATGCAGGGGATGGGTGCCCATTCTGGGACAGGGCACCTTTGGTATTTCCTAGTAGGTCTAATATTGTACTCTAATCTGGGTTGATATAACAAAACCTCACTTAAAACACTCTGAAAATGAAAATGCATACTCTTTTCCTTGCTTTTCTACTCATTTTCTATAGCCATTTACCTGTCACTAGCTCTAACCTGAGCCTTCTATATGTTTCTCCAATATTACTGTTAACACTGTTAATTCATCCCAGTTCCTTGCTTCAATGTGTTTTCTGAGGTCCTGTAAGTTACACACTTTGTGATTGTCCTCTCAACTCCTTATTAATCTAAGACCAATTTTCAAAGGAGTTGAACACTTAAAAATGCTCCAGATGTAGGTGGAAATTTAAATTTTGAATATAGCAATATAAATTTTGAATAAATTTTGAATATACCATACAAATGGCAATTTAAAATAAAAGTTCATGTTCTCAAAGTGTGGCATCCAAATTGAGTAGATACTTTCAGGAGTTTCTGGAGTGGCTTTTTTTCCCTTAGTGTGTCACAGTTCCAGTCTTCAGAATGGACACAATATTGCTTTTAGGTCTGAATAATATGTTGGGAAAATTTTTATTAGCTAGTTACACACTCAAAAATATGTTTCAATCTTCAAAAGACAGCCATGAGAAAAGCAATAACTTCATATAATGTGAAAGATTTGGAGGATCTGCTGAAAGTAGAACAGAGGAACATGACATCTATAATTGAATAAAAAGGAGCATTTAATAGCCATTAGATGTGCACTGCCCTGTTTGTCATTAAACAGAGCAGAGATCTTGTTACACATGGTATGTTATTGTGTAATTAAATGTATTGGAAATGCAAAAGCACATGGGAGTTGAATTAAGACTGCCAACAATGTTGTTAATGCTTGGGCGGGAGAGGCCAGCAGGAGCATTGTTGTGAGCATTCCACTGGTGGAAAGATAAAGACAGATGCTGAGGCTCCACAGTCTGCTACTCCCATTGTTTGGCTCAAGGCAGCTGTGTGCATGGCAAGATTACAAAACCATCAGAGCTCCCATTTTTACTGAGGCTGGAGTGTGACAGCAGCTCAGTTTTATGTGTGAGTAGGAAAATGTCCATGATGAAAGTATCAACCCACTAATTCCTACTGCAAAATGGAAAAAAAAATTAAAGTATTTCCAAATCCATTTATCCACCATTAAATATAATACAGTGTGTTAACTCTGAATTTTTTGTGTAAAAAGATGAAGAACGTTCCAAGAGTAAAGTTTCTAAAAAACAAGAGTGTTTCTAACTGTTCCTAAAGGAGAATCCTTTTGCAGATTCAATACTCCACAGAACAACTCTAAAATATGCTAAAAAGGGGATGCAAATAGATTTTCGCAGTATCCTATATATTTAATTGCCTAACTGTAATAGTCAAGGTAATTATAAAATCCTTAATAAGGACATTAATATGCTAGTAAATGTGCTTTAATGACATATTAATTACACAGCTCTGAATTCTCCATTTCTACACTGATTTTTTTCTGAACAAGTTCTCAATCCTTAGTGAGAAACATATAAACCCAGCATTCATATCTTCATGTTCAACTTAAATGGAATTTAGTACTATTTTTAAAACTCAAAAACCAACACAAAACACTGGGACCTACGTATAATTACTCATTCTGTTCAAGGGCTAGTCTTCTGTTAGTTTTATTACTATTATTGGAGTTATTAAATTAGCCTTTAAAAATACACTGTAGTTTACTAAGATCAGCGATGAGAAACTGAATCTTTGTACTTCAGGTATTTTAACTGAGATATTGAATATGAAGATGCCTAAATAAACCAAGAATTATCGAGACCCAACTTCAAAACTGCAAACTGGGCACATATTTAATTATTTAATTATATTAATTTGTAAAAATATTGAAATGCTTGAGTCTTAATATCTTCCTGAACTTTTGGGAACATACTAGATTGTAAATTTACAACACTGAATTAATTCTTGTGGTACCACAATCATAAATATTTGTTATCTGTTCTAATGAATTATAAAACTCAGTAAGTCAGAGAAAATTTTAAAAAAAAGAACATGGAGAAACCAGTCAGTCAATTACTTAATCATACTAAAATTCTAAATAACCAAAGGTTTATTTCGTGTATTTGGCATATTCTGCCCCCCAGCCCCCTTTACTGTATCATATCTCTTGTACACATATGTTATGCACTGGTGCTTGCATAATGGCATTAAAAGACCTGGGTCAGTACTACTGGTTTCTGTTAATATTTCAGATAATGACTCTAAATTCATATCTTTATATATCTTAAATGTTTTAAGGTATAGTTCACCTCTGCTAAAAAAGGAAAACTGAAAAGTTTTAGTATTATTTCTGTTAAAATTACAGCAGAAACACACTGCACAAAACACTACACAATACATCTGTGCTGCCAGTCATTAAAACACTTTAGATGGTTGAAATTGTTAAATCTCCTTCAACTGAAAGAAACCTCAAGTGTCAAGGCTCAGTTTGTTGTCAGCATGCTTCATACTCAGCTGCTACCTTACCATTTTTTATTAGTGCTTAGGCAGAAGTCACACATCAAGCTGTTAGCACACTCACCAGTTGTTCACCAAGTTTACTCACCCTTTGACCTTCTTTGCCAGGTGGACCTTGGGGACCCTCCAGCAAACTCTGAAAACACAAACAGTAAAAAGTTATAACATTCAGAGCTGTTTTCATACTCCATTTTTCTATAAAAGTAAGACTAGACCAAAGATCCAGACCGCAAGACAGGGCATTTATTTCTAATAATGACAATTGGCTATTCCTAACAATTCCTTCAATGTGACATTAAGGTGCAAGAAAAGCACAAACAATAATATTAATCACATTCCAGAATATAAAGGCTGTATTCTTTGGAAAAGAAGAGGTAAGTCACCACTAATTATGCATCGTTCTAGTTAACTACAGTATTAATTGAAAAGAGATTTATTTTTATTATCATATATATTATACATATCTTTTAAGTTAGGATGCCATAAAAATGTCAAAAAAGTTACTTTAAATGAAGGACAGCTAACTCTACAACTCAAATTCAAATATAGGCACTGAAGGGGGAGGGAAGGCAGGGAGAGGGAACTAAATATAGCAGAAGGCCTTATGCTCACTGGATCCTAAACCAGCCCTGCACTGCTTCCTCTACATATCTGACTTGGCTTTCCAAAACATTTTAGTGCTGCTTTTCTCTCTCTCTTTCCCTGAACTGGCACTGAAGCTTTGAGTGTTTTGAATATACCCCTGAATTGTGAGCCTTCCTTCTGAACTCATTGTGAGGATTTTTCAGTCACAGATCAAATCACAGACCAGTTCTGATGCTTTGGGGCCTTAATTTTATATCTAATTAATGTACAATATAATCATAAAGCCTTCAAATAACATCTCAGAACAACTTAGAAAAGTCATTCCCCCCACTCCCCCTTTACTTCATGAGTCACCTTGGAACACAATTTAAAAAATTACTTTGAGGAAGCAATCCAATTTCCATTATAGCAACAAGAAATGTGAAATCATTTTCAATGCAATTAGCAAAGAATATGTAACAGTTCTGCATTGTATAATTAAAAAAAAAGCCTTGCATGTTATATTGCATATTCTTACAGAATGTCACAAAATTAAAGAAGTTACATTTTGTCTATTTTAGAATTTGAAATATTAAGATTTTAAAATCTTTTAAATTACTCAGGCTAGTGTATGCTCCAGCATGAGTGATATCCTTACATTATATCAAGTTCAAATGCCTTACTTAGAATCAAATACAGAAATTTATTGATGCAAAAAGGGTGAACTGAGGCACCATGACAATCATGATACTTTCAGTATCCAGATTTCTAGAAATTGATTTAAGGAGTTAGTTTATGATCTCTAATTCCCAATTTAAACTTGATAAAATAAGTAGGCATTCCAAAGCTAGTAGCTCATACATTTTCAAGTAATGTTTTTAGTTGATCAGAATGTGGGTTGACTTCAATTTTAAAAAGAAGTGGTCACTTCAAGAGCTTTTCCATTTCTACCATTTCTCCACTTTCCAACACTGAAGCTAAAAATATATCTCAGAGAATACTTCACTATAGGATATTTCTCCTATCATTTCAGTTTATAACATAAACAGGATAAGGTGTAGGATCTTTTACAAAGCTGATGCACACCATTTCCATCTTTCACCATAAGTTTATGGAACTAAAATATGCATGAGAATGTTGTGTCCAACAAATAGTATCACAGTATGTTAATTACAGTGCAAGGTATGTAGCTTATACATAGACAAACCCATAAAGTAGCATGTCAATGTGACCTCTGTAAAGCTTCTTTACTTTCTCATCTAGATAGTGTGGAACTTGCAGTGTTCTGTCTAACTGTTAGCAATATTCTAATTCTGTAAAGAAATTCTGGGAATTCAGGAAGAGGTGGAATTTTGTTTTGTTAATTTTTCATTTTAATGACAACTTTATGCAGGGGAATGAGATGAAAACTGTAATGTCCATTTTATGGGGGAGGAAATACTCAGCCTCACATATCTGTACAATAAGGCTCCAAGGGGACAAGAATTACACAAGAATGTAACTGCACAATAGTGATAATTAATAGCCAACATTTTTATCCACTTTTATTCTTTTTCTTCTCTCTACAACATTATTGTCAAGAAAAAGGAACCAGATAAGGAGATTTATCTTCAAGGAAAGGGAGGAGAGCTGTATACAATTGGTAGCTAGGCAGGGAGGACTCCCCTGCACAAGGAGCCACATCCTGATATTGAAACTGAGGTAAAAGTTCACACCAACTTCAGTGGGATCTTCCGTTTCAAAAGTGATAGGACCACAAGGGCCATGTTAACAAACACAGCTCTAAAATTGTAGTAACTTGGCAAAGTAATGAGTTAGAAATGCTATCTCTGCTCAACATTCACTGAAAGAGATCATGGAAAAATAATTGCAGAAGAAACCTGCAGGAAAATAAAAAAGAAACCTGCTACAGTGAATTCTGTCTAAACAGATGATTAAAACACCTACCATTTAACTCCTATGGAACTTGACAATGAATAGAAATACATGTTTGTAGGCAGGCAGACTAAAGTATTTGCTTACGTTCCATTCCTATTTAATTTCTGGAGATCTTCCTTTGGAGATCAAAGATCAGATTTGACTCCCTCCAAATACAGATAGCAGCTGGTCAGAAAAACCACTACCGCAGATAAAGGGATTTAATATAGACTGAACAAACATACCTACATCTATCTATTATCCATCCAGATAGATCTATCTATGGTATATGGGATATGTGTGGATTGAGTTCAAAACATTTATGTCAGAAGGCAACCTAATCTACTAGAACCCTCCTCCTGCAATGAGCAGGGACATCTTCAACTACACCAGGTTTCTCAGAGTCCCAACCAACCTGGACTTGAATGTTTCCAGGGATGGAGCACCCATCAGCTCTGTGGGCAATACGTTCCACTGTTTCATCACCCTCATTGTAAAAAACCTCGTTATTATATCTACTCTAAATTGATTCTCCTTCAGTTTTAGCTGTTGTCCTATCTCAACAGGTTCAGCTAAATTCTGTTCCCACCTCTCTTATGGGTGCCCTTCAGGTAATGCAAGGGAATTGGAGTCATTCACCATGTGTCACTGTCACTCTGATACTTTTGAACTGGCAAGAACATAGCTATGGTGATGAGCAGAACAATGTCCAGGAACAGCACAAGGCACTGTGAGGTATAAAATCAGCCTATTTTTGTGACATCAGGCTGGCAGGAAAATATGATGCATCCTTCGAGGTGATCTAACGCACATGGGATTTTTCTAGCTCTGCCAGGTCACCTTTGAGGCTGAAAGCCTTCCACCTACTTCGTGGAGCAGTGAATTAGAATAACATATACAGTCTATAAAGCCTGTTCCTGCCATGGACCAAGCAGGTCCTTGGTGTAACATACCTGAAGGAGCTTGAGGAACATGAAGTGTACGTGCCTCAAACATTACCATGTAGCTTGGGGAAAATAAAAGCCAGTAAAATGGAGATGTTCTTAAGTGCAACTGAAACTTAGAAAATCTACCACAATGAGTGAGGGTGGCTATGAAGAGAGGGTGGCTATACATGAGGCACTGGTAGACACAAGAGGGTTATACAAAATCTTCAAAATGAAGAGTAGAAACTTGTGAATCCCTTTATAAGAGGTAAACCATAAAATGAAGTGTTGACAAGGGAAAAAAGGCTGGTCAGAATATAGGATAGAAAAAGCAACCACACTGTGAAGAACATGCAGACAGGTATTTAAATGAAACGTCATCAAAACTTAGTCTAAGCCTTAGTTGAGGGAAACTAGGAAAAAACAACAGGCTTAAAAATGATGCAGTAGAATGAGTTTTTAAAAGAATTTGTACTGAAAATATTTATAGGAATAAGCTTTTTAGTATTTGAACAGCTAATATTTCTTGCAAGTTTCAGGAGATAAAAATTAATAAGAATTATTTAACTTGAGACAGTAGACAAAAATATGCTGGGAAGTTACAGAAAAATCAGTGAACAGTTCAGCCAGTTAAGCTGTTTTAAGATTCAAAAGCTGCTAATTTAAAGTGTATGAGTGTAGAACTATCAGAAGCTTTACTGTGGAAGGGCTAAAATCCTGTCCTGTGGCTCTGCAGGTACAAAAGCATTTTTAAATACCTGATACACCCTGACAAGCGTCTGCAGAGACATGCTGGAGACATTGTTCATAAATTTAATAACTCAGAGATAGTGAGGTTACTTAAAGCTTTTATTCATGTTACTTCTCACAGAAGATTATGGTTGATGCCAAGAGAGAAAAATATTAGACAAGTACACATTTTTTTTGGGATTCTTCAAGTTGCTTCAAAACATAGCTGATAGTTTTGGAGGCAGAAGGGTAGACAGCTGTCTTATGTACTTAAGGTAGTGTTGCTGGAATACATTCTGAGCTGGAATACATTTCCTTCTCAACACAAATTAAATATAATACAAATGTTAGCAATAATAATGCAGGCCTAATTAAGGCACAAAAATGATTTCATTTATAGAGTAGCTTGTGTGTTCTATACACAAGCTGCTTTCATCTCGTTTTCCCTCACTATGAATTCCAATAAACAATTTTTACAGAATAAATGCTACTACACAGGGAAAAATGAATGTAATTTAGTGAGATGAGTAAACAAAGACAGAGGCAAAGTCTAAATTGGGTATGCAGAAATGCCTTGTCATAAGAATAGGTCATTTTTTGATAATTTGAATATGTAAGCTTTTATAATGATAAAACTTGCCACTCAAAAAGACCCAACTGTAACAGATATGATATTGCCAAGCAAATCCAAAACCTTAAGCTGATAAGAAAGACACTGAAACTGAAAGAACTGAAAGACAGTTCCATTGATACAGTGATGTTGTATCTGAAACATTTCTAAAACATTTTTAAAAGCAAACTGGCAGGCAGCTCCCACTGCAAGCGATTGATGCAGCTCTTTAAAGCACAGTCCTTGTCAGGATAAAGAAAATCTGTCACATTGTTGACTTACATTTTCAATGATCCCTCTGTAAACTCCACAAGTAGAGCAGCATGGAATCATGGTAATCAGGAGTCAGGTAAAAATTGACCACAGATTTCCAAATTCCTGGCATAGCACGATGGGTGGTCACAGTGAAGGACTGAAACCTGACTGACTTGAAGAGCACTCACCAACCACCCAAATACTGCTTGTGGTACTGCTGAGGCTGCACTGATGTAAGAATGGCACAGCATCCCAGACAGGATGCAGCAAGATGCAGTTCAACAGGTCTTAAAGGCATCCACTTAATCTGGAGGTGTTTGTAGAGAACATGTTCTACTGTGCAGGTCATTGTGATCCTTCTATCCTATTTTGATAATACTTTCCACTTTGGCCTGTTTATACCATACTGAGAGTAAATGAATGGCTTCCTCTCAGATAAAAACAGACTATAACATTCAGCAAGCAAAGGTACTGAAATATGGATGACTTCCCTCCAGTCAAAATGGTCAAAGTGTTGGTTTCTCAGGTATCTTCAAGGCAATTTACTTGCTACAACTCTGATGCTGCCCTACCTTGAAGTTTAAACAGAGGGATGAAGAAGGGGGAGACCTTAAAATACAGTTACCATAGTTTCCTCTTCTTGTCCAAAACACTGTCCATTACCACCCACACGGAAGCCCACAGAGCTTGCAGACACGCCTCACTGTTAGAAATATGTTACAATGGGAAAAATGGCACAGGAAAATCACAGAAGGATGACTAATTTCCTGTTGTATTACCATTTATGAAGGAAATTAGACTACCTCTATCTTAAGCATTTCCAAACATGATCTGATCTTAGTCACATCCTTACTGAAGTACATTGAGACAGCAAGTGGAAAGATCTGTGTGCCTGCTCAGCCCCTTAAAATTACTACAGTGACTACTGTTTTGCTGTTACACCACTTTTTTTTTCTAAACTGCTTTCAATCCATTTACTTCTACAGAAGAGGAGACAGCATTTAGTAGAAGTATTTCAGTCTGCCAGAAAACATGATAAGCTACATTTTCCTGATAATTTATTACTGGAGCAAACAGAAAATATGTTCCTCATTGACATCATCATTCTTTGGGTTTGGCTATTTCTTTAGCTCTGTCTGTTAACTTGAAACTTATTTTCCTTCAGAGACAATTGTTTCTTAGGGAAGTTGGAAGGGTAGTTTCACAGAAGTTTACATTCATGAACCTAATACTTCTCATAAACATAGGTTTATTTGCTAAGCAAAAAAAGTATAAATAAAATCCTGAGGAGTAAATCAAAATTATTTGTTACATTGATGTCTACTGGATATGGACCAATTTTTAAATCATTATTCTAATGAAGAACATATAAATCACATTCATGCCAATTTATCAGACTAAAAATTTTTGAAAAACAAATTTACTGTAAGATTAAGACTTCAATTTTCTCTTGTGCCTTCACTATCAGTATTGCTGCACAAAGAAGCTAAAAACCATGCTGTAACTGCTATATCATCTCCTATTTCAGCAAAGGGGTAATCTTAATAGCACCTGCTCCCATAATTAAAAAGTGCTTTTTGAAGAAGAGAATATTTGTAAATCATACTGTGGAAGTTCAATCACTATATTTGATGAAAAATAACTAAACAATTTAATATTTTCAGGAAATTAATACACCTTCATTAAAAAATCTCAGATAGATAAAATTCAGATTTTCCTGAAAGCATATGTGTGAAAAGAAGTGATTTTTGAAACTGCAATTTGTAGTCTATACTTTCTTTAGTTAAATAGGATTATTTTTCTTTATGTCATTACATGGAAAGAAAGTAAGGGTAATATTGAGTTGCTTACTACTAGAGAGTGTGTGTCCCTTTCTTTAGCTTCACACAAGTAATAACTGAGGAGAAAGCTGTGCAATCTGTAGCTGATGTTTGTTTAGAAAGGGGAGAGCCAAAAGTTACAGTGGAGCTTGCCCAGACCTGAATCTGCAACTTCCTCCCACAACCGCCTCCACACGGCACTTGTGCACCAGCTTCCTTCGGATCGATTTAACCAGACTGAGGAGCCAACATTCCAAATATCTGTTTAGTAAGCAAGTCCTGGGGACTTCTGTCTGTGACCGACTTAAGCCTTGGCTTCTGAGTAAACACTTGGTGCCATCTGGGTGAGTATTTGATAACTCCTGAAAGGGATAGGTTCGCAGGAACGTACAGACGGACGCTCACTTTCTCCAGGAACTAAAAGCAGCGGATCGAGTGTCGAGAGGAATAGTTATCATATATTTTACAAGAGATGCCTGTGCTACCTTCCCTCACCTGTCACTCTTCTGACACGGCACGCACAGGCTTAAGCTGAGGATGCCAGAGCGGGCAGGCTGCAGAGCCAGCTGTGACCCTGCAGTCCCCAGCTTCTGCCACTAAATCCCACATTGCGACAAAACCACACCACAGAGGAGCAGTAACAATCCCTCCTTTTTATTCTGAAGGTTGATCAGCTACCGTACAATTTATCAGGCAACTTAGGCTTTAAACATCCCCCATATCGCTGCATAAAGTGAACATTACAAAGGAGAAAAGTTCAAAATACGATCACTGCACTTATTCTTAAGACACCTGAAAAGTACTAAAGAAAAGAGACATCTACCGCTTCTAGAGCAATTCAGAACATAGCAGAGAAATTAGAGGCAGCATAAAGAAAGGCTGAGAATCAATCATAATTTTGAACTATTCCCATAAAACCACTACCATAACTGAGAAGAAAAAATAAATACATATATCTGGACTTGAGGAGTGTTAACTGACTCATAGAAACACAGGAAAATATTACATCCTTATTAAAAGGGCTCAAATATACACATACATATGTCAAATTTACGATAAAATGTATTTGCATGAATAATGCCTGAGTCAAACAAATATACTTAGAACTATTGAAATTGCTAATTTCATTAGGGTTCTATGTAAATCCTATAAAATTTATCACATATTTCTTCTTACAGTTTGGTATATTTTGAATTACAACGCGCTTTTTTTCTCTAATTCTTCCTGCGTGATTGATGAAATTGTATTAACAAGAGTTACGTATGTGCCTTAAATAAATGCACAGACATACACAGAATTCTAATCCCATCTCTTTCTGAATTCTCTGCTTTGCTACAAGTGAGAAGTTTTGTTAAATGCTCATGTTGTTAGGATTTCAGTGTGAAATTTTCCGTTAACTCACATCAAACCGAAAGATCCAGAGCTCTAGTTTATTTTTCGGATGCACCTTCCGAGCTATGAAATTTCAATTTCAAACTCACTAAATAATTTTTGCATCTTAAAAAACAGTGTTATTGTTTTGCCTGTTTTGCAGTTTGGCATATGCTCATCTACCTAATAGGTTGTTACAGCTGTTGGGTATTTATGAATTCTGCCATACATATTGCCTTGAAGTTTCCCTCATTCCACACTACAATGGCCATATCTATCAGCTGAACACTTAAAAATACATTTTTCCCTCCAAGTACCAATCCCTTCATTCTGTTCTGTATTTTCTCATGCATCCACATTTCTCAGGCTTCTGAGCCATGTGGGATTTCCTACTCATCAGGGTTGCACAAACACTTTTAGCATCTTTTAGACTTCTGCAGGTGCCAACAGTACAGACAAAAAAAAAAAAAAAAAAAAAAAAAAAATATATATATATATATATATATATATATATATATATTCCCAGGAATTTCTACTGCATGCTGTTACATACTTGTGTAGATTACCTACAGGAAACTCTCCCTGGACCAGCCAGCTGCTGCAGTGAGACAGCCTCAGTCTTTTTTAGTCTTTTGCTACCTTCACACTCCCTGTGCTAAGGATAGAAACCTGGTACAGGTCTGTGTACAGGGAATGTTCTGACCCTGAACAACATTACTGATGGTCCAGTTTATACTGAAATAAGAATATATGATAGACCTCATTCAGCTTACTCCACTGATGCGTGATTTCTGTGGAAACACACAGGAATGAATGGAAGAGCTGCCCAGGGCAGTAGAGCTCTGTATGATGCCATTACTTAGCACCTTTCTCTATATGCAATTACACTGGGGCAGAAGGTCAATGACCCAGGCCCAGTTGTCCAGTTTGAGCAGATCCTGGTATTTTTTAATACTCCCTTCCTCCCTGCCCAACAGTCATACTTATGACTTAGTTCTAACAGTGTCATCATTTTCACTCCTCTTTCCTCCCTACCTCCCAGCATAATAATTCATTTATCTTTTAGATTAAAAAAAAAATCTTCACATTAGGAAAAAAAATAATAGAAGCAGAGGATAAATTTATGACATTATGCCTTCATCCCAAATGAATGGAACATTTCAAAACTTTAACAGGATTAATAACTGAAACACTTACATCATATTTTGGCTATAAAAGCATGAATTGTTCTGACACAGTAAGTCCTCATTAAGTGACACATGAACTGTGATATTATCTGACCTACTATTTATTCACAGCATATCTTCCTTTCGTGATTATACATCCTAAGAGTTGCAGCCACACAGAAGTCACACAAATAAAACCACTCTGAAAACTGAATTTTCCCCTAGCCACCATCACTCATGTAATTCATCTTTTAGCTCTTGCCAAGAGAAATGCACAACTATTTACAGTGGCAGAGAGTGAAAGCCTTCATGCTGGGCCGTATATTCCCACTCTGCTGTAACCTGTCTTCAAACTGCTAAACCCATTCACACTCACTCTTGTCTTCATCAGTTACTAACATCTCTCTGAAGAGTGTGTCTGCATTCCAAAAATTTAAATATTTTCTTTTAAAAAGTGTATAGACGACCATTAGTAATTGTATCAACACAGAGACACCCTGTTGTGCTGGAATCAATGAACTGAAACATTTGCGCAGCATTCTGCAATCAAAGAAAGGCAATTCTTTGGCATCCATTTTATGAAACTGGATCACTTCAGGTACAGAAGGAGTAAGTTCAGTCAATCTGAAAGCACAATGTCCTGGCAGCCAGGAGGGGCAAAATTGTCCTGGGGGGCATCAGGCAAGAGAGGGGGATTGTCCTGCTCTGCTCTGCACTGGGGCAGCCTCACCTTGAATATTGTGTGCAGTTTTGGGCCCCACAATATAAGAAAGATATCAAGTTCCTCCAGAGTCTCCCAATGAGGGCCACAGGGAGGAAGAAGGGCCTTGCAGGGACTGGGTCTGTTCAGTCTGGAGGAAACTGAGGAGAAACCTCACTGCAGTTACAACTTCCTTGTGAGGGGAAGAGGGGCAGGCACTGATCACTTCTCTGTGGTGACCAGGGACAGGACTCAGGGCAATGGCCTGAAGTTGAGTCAGAGGAGGTTTAGTTTGGGTATCAGGAAAAGGTTCTTCACCCAGAGGGTGGCTGAGCACTGAACAGGCTCCCCAGGGACGGGGTCACAGCACCAGCCTGACAGAGTTCAAGAAGCATTTGGACAGTGCTCTCAGGTGTGTGGTGTGACTCTTGGGGATGGTTCTGTGCAGGGCAGGGAGTTGGACTTGATGATCCTTTTGGGTCCCTTCCAAGTCAGCATATTCTCTGATTCTTGATATGCTACTACTGACCTCTGGGTATGATTCTTAGGAAAGCTAAGAGTCCAGAACTGCAAATTAAGACAACGAACACATTTAAAAAAAAGAGACTTAACATACCCAGGTACTTCTATCATAACAGATGTTCTGATTTTTCAATCATTTGCATTAAAAAGTTCCCAAAAAGACTGTTCTGTGGTCTTAGAGCACACACAAAATAGAAATCCTCAGGTTTTTTTTCCTGTCTTCAGACATTCTTATTTCCTTGATCCCTTCAAGGCCTGTAATAATCTGTGTAAAGCAAGACATACTCCAATGCATCTACTACAGTAAAATTGCAAGTTACTAATACTATTTTATAATATATTAACTCTTCTAACACGCAGTTTGAATATTCAAGAACTAAAGGACATAAATGGACATGTTTACCTCTGGCAGGACATGAACTGCAGCAAAGTCACTGATCTTGGGACAAAACACTAACTTCTTCCAGGGAAATTGAGATACAGGATATTATCATTCATAATCCAAAAGAACAAGTAGTCTAAAACATGGCAATTTAATTTTGACACCTTAAGAGTAGAATTTATCTTTATCTTATGGGTCTCTGATATATATTTCAATGTTTGTAATATCTAATGGAGATCCTTGCTGCCCCAGTGTTAAATATTAAGAGAGGGAAAAGACAATGTATAATCATTTACACTATGAATGGCAGTCCTTTTGAAGTTTATTTAGGATTACATGGGTAATATGAATAGTACAGATGTGGCTCATAACACTGAGTCTGTGAGAACAGCTATTCACCTTGTGAAACTACAGCCTGGGAATATGGAAGCTTTTGTCTTTCTTTTTTTTTTTCCCCCATTTTTGTCACAATCTTTTGCACCATTTTGATTTGTTTTTGCCCAAATAGACTATTCTGAATGGAAGCACTTTTCATCTCAGCTCATGAGCGAAACTATTAGAATTCAGACAGGACTTATTACATTTATGAAGCAAGCAAGGCATGCCCTGGAGAGTGTGGGGGACACTTTTCTTCAGGCTTTGTGCATGCTTGGGGTCTGGATCATTGCAAGGAAATTAGGAACATTTTCCACTACATACAGCAATATCTGGCCAGAATACAGTACCCTAAAAGCATTGATCATTTTTGCAAGCTTTTACTGAAAAATGGTTTTCCTTAAAAATAACAAGGGAATTCTTTCACTTGAACAAGTCTGTACTATTTACACATGGAATAAACAAGATAATATCCTTGTTAGCATTTGGGAGGAAACAAGATGTTTTAAACCTGCTCATTTTTTTTATATTTACAGAATTCTCTTCATAAGTCATGTAGAAATGCAGAGGCACTCTGAAGAAAGGGACTTCTTTAGGTTTATTTAGGAGTATTCAGGTTGTAAATGAGTGAAAAACATGCAGCATTTCTTAGGGATTTTCTTTTGGCTGTGTTTTGACATGTACTCACACTCAAGGCAGCTGGTCCTGGGGGTCCTGCATCTCCCTAGTTAAAACAGGAGAGGAAGTAAATCAACAATCTCTTTAGTTAAACATATTTAACCTCTAGACCTTTTAGAGAATATGCAGCACTGCAGAAGTGATTTCAGTACAGTCATCAAACATGTTGATTATGAAAATGTGCGAGAAAAGTGATGTACTTTTCCAGTAATGGCATGGAGATACGTGGTTCACCACAGGTTAAAGGGAAAAAAAGATAAAGCCAGGCCTCTGCATAAGTGAATCACAGCTTAAAAAAATAAATCCTTCAAAACACATTTCCATATGTCAAGTTACAAGCTGCAGCTTACATGCAAAAGGTGGCTGCTGAAGCCAGTGTGACAGCTCACATATGTAAAGACACATGGCTGTATATATATCCACAGCATCAGGTAACTGAGGTAGAAATCACATCTGAGACCTTCAGGTGTAGCTCATGGGAGCAAATCAGTGCACCCAGAGAGCAATTCAGAACACCAAATTTAGGCTCCTGCTCAAAACTCCTTTTAAAATTCACTGTGCTAAGGGGTACTTGTCTTTTGCATTTACAGTTAGCCTGTACACATATTCTTCAACCCTTAGGTTGCACCAATGGCAGCAGTGTGTTTGCCACACATAGGTATGGCAACATGTTCAAAACTGAAGAATATCATGCACAATCACACATACATACAACTTAATAGATTGTAAAAGGTACCTTTTCTCCTTTCGGACCAGCCACACCAGGACTACCAGGGTCACCTTTTAGTCCCTGGGCAAAAAGAGAAATGCAAATTTGTTGTCATCTGTGAAAAATGCTAGGACAAAATCCTGTAGCACTGTGAATTAGTATACACTAAACAAATAAGCCTTAAAATTCTATCATGTTATTAGTACTATCTCAAAATTCTTTATTTTCATTGTTTTGTGAACAGACAAACATCTATCAAAGATCATGTGTCTTCAACACATAATTAAACATATAAAAACAATCCATTGTGCCCCATCATGGTGAGTAGAAATGCAAAGTTGCTTTGCAGTCTTGCATGGCTAACAAAGATAAAATGGAATATTAGAGAGAGTGCTAGTACATTCACTTGAATGCTGCTAAAATTGGGAAAGAGGCAGAGGTGGATAGAGAACTGCAGACTTTATATTTCAAGTAGCAGTGCTGAACTGGAGAGCTCCAGGAAGGTACAGCTCAGAGCTGCTGCACATCTTCCAACACTCTCGTTTTCACCAGTGCTCACAAAGGCAATTAGAGAAATAATTGGATGCTTAATACCTCCTTCTTTGATTCTGCCTCCATCAGGAACAGCAGACAGCACTGCCTAGCCTTACACCTTACACACACAGCCCTTTCACACTCGCAGGATCAGGGTGGTGTGGGTTGGAAGAGGCTTCTGAAGGTCACCTGGTTCAACCTCCCCTGCAGCACACAGGGACATTGCCAGCTGGATCAGGTTGCTCAGAGCCCTATCCAACCCATTCATTAAAGTTTCCAGGGATGGGGCCTCTCTGAGAAACCTTTCCAAGTGTTCACCATTTTCATTATAAAGTATTTCCTACTTACACCTAATCTGAATCTATCCTCTGCAATATCTCTTATAAAACTCTTCCGCTAAGTTCTCACCAGAAGCACCCAAAAAACCCCCACAAAACATCTTTAGTACCCAGAACACAATCTTTTTTCTTTTCTTTGCTGCAAAACAAATGGAAAAATGAGAGGTTTCAAAATATGTCCAGTAAATTCAAGCCATTCTACAGCAATGAATGAACTTAATTCTCATGCTGGACCAAGAATGCATGTTTATTTAAGGTGAGACTTGTCTTGCGCCTTCTCTCTGACCACTGCTTTAGGGGCATGAGAGACTCTGTATATTTGAAGTCAGAGAAACCTCTACAAGTTCAAAGACTTTACATAGAAACTAAATGGCAACAATGTAGGCAATACAAGACCCAATCATCATGAGGTGCTCCACAAGTAGGCCATCATCATTATTATTCTGGAGGTTAAATAGGTCAAGGATAGAAAAGATTAATTTACATCTGAATTAGGATTTACAAACTAAAGTTCTTACCAGCTCCCTTTTTGTCCTTGCAAAGTCTCTTCCTCAGTTTGCAATTATTAGGAAGATGGATACAACTGGCACAAAAATGGTAACTAACATCTGTGCCTTAGTGGGTACAGAAACATGAAATCAGTGAGTGTTCTAAATACTGCGTATTTGTGCAACTTCACTTCCTGCTAAAATTACATTAATTCACCATCTGGAAGGAACATCATTTAGAACTATATGAGCATTTAAGTACCCACTTTGGATTAAATTTGTGGTTGTTGTAAATACCCCTGATTTAGCTTTGATTTGTTCTTTATTAAGCTTGCCAAATATGTAATAGTTAAATCAGAAGTAGTTTTGCTGTTTGAACTTAAAAATGTAATAGGCAGATGGATTCAAAAACCAAGCCAAAAAATTGCTTTCTTTTTACAATCTGCATATTTATGACATTGCTTTAATATTGTCTCCATTTGCTATATTTTACTTTCAACCTCCTTCTGAAAGACTGCATAAAACACAACCAATCCATATTCTTAAAGCCATTTTAGGGATTTTTCAGGTATGCAAACTGTATGGATTTGGTTCAAAATCAATACTAGCAAATCAGCAGTGGAACAATAGTTATGAGTTTAGGAGTTAGCTCTTAGGCTGTATGTTTCCAGAAGACAAAAGATAAGGCTAAAAAAAAATCTGTGGCTCACAGATGGTGACATATATCCCTGAATCTCCATATATCTCTACTGAATAGAAAATGCAACTGCAGATGAAAGATACTGAGCCTGAGCCATGTACTTTCAAAGTAAGAACCTTATTTTTTCCTAATTGCTGTGTTTAAAGCTTTTACTAGTGTTTCTGCAAGAGCACCTCAGTGAGCTGTGCAGTCTGACAGCTACTGCAGAGATGATGACCAGAGCAACTGACCTCAAATAAAAAGGACAAGGGGAAACTACACGTTTTACAAGAAACCTCACAGTGTTTGAAGAAGGATTTTTAAGGACCTGATGTTATAGACCCATAAGAAGTATTTCTGCTTTGCCTACACATTATGTATGCATTTAAAAATATTATAAACTTAATAAGTTCCAGACATGGTGAATGCTTGCAAAAAACACATCTGGGAATGCACCGTGCATACTCTTCCCTGCAGTCACCCTTTTGAAGCTGCTGAGAGGTTTAGCTGCTGGCTCACTGCTCCCAAAATGCCAGAAGAAGTAAGAATTTCTGTACCAAGTTAAATCTGTAGCCCCTTTTAGCACAGTACAGTAGGGTATCTGTCTCTGGCAGAGACCAGAACAGGATGCTTCAGTAAAATAAATGTGGTTATCTAAACAGATATAATTTGGATAATTTTAGACCAAGCCTTAAGTTAGAAAAGCTCATTTTCTGAAACGTTTTAGGAGAACAAGGTCAGCTCTGAAAACAAACAAATTTCTATTGATCTAAGGAGTCTGTTACCAGATTTGTTAGAAATTCAAGAACAGATTAAAAATTCCAGCAGCTCTTATAACAGAGAGTAAATTAATTGGGTATTGAATTCTCTCCAAGTCTAATTCTAGTTTTTTGGAACCAATATAATAATATACATTTATGATTTCATGAACAGTCTTCAGCCAAAGCATTTTCTCCTCTGAAAGGACTACAGCTTGGTCTTTTTACAGGTTGTGATAAACTGACATGATGGTTCCTCTGTGGAAACCAAAATGTAAAGTCAGCATTAGAACATGTATGTACAAAGCCAATTCAAAGCTACCAAGATAACTATACTGGAAATAGCAGAAATGAGAAATGTTTTGTATACATACATAAAATAAGACTTATAACTGTAATACAATTTCCAACCAGCAGAGAAATTACTGGAACAAGTATATCACAAACATCAGTAAGGGTGTGAATTGGGGTCAGTGAGGGAAAGATTAAATTAGAGGCAGTGTTTTTGTTTGGAGGGGATGACTATGGTATTTCTTCTGGTGGAATGAATCAAAAACAGATAAAACAGGTAAAATGTACCACCAGCTGTCATCAGGTACCTTTCTCAATGAAAAATGCAAAGATCAGCTGGACTCCAACCAGAAGACTCCAGCAGCTCCTTGCAGGAGCCAAATGTTGCCTTCTGGAATTGCACCTATTTGTACAGCATAAACCATGCTGCACACATGTGGCAATGGAAAATATGATCAGACTGCAATAATATTTTCAGGAGAATAGGTTTTCAACTTTAAAAGATACCTTTGGGGAAAATGTAATTTGTTATTTGCAATTCCATGGCCTTTATTAGAGTGACCTGGTTCAATGTCACATCAGGTTGAAATCTCCTAGAGCAATACATACTATCTAATGTACTGGAACTACAGTACACAGCCCAACACTCTAACCAACAATGTGCAACCACGTTATTATAGATCAGATCAGTTATCTCTGCTGGGTAACACAGCTTGAAAATAGTCTAATCACTAAGAACTACATTTTCTTCACAGAGCAGCCCTAAAATCTAAGTTAACAACTTAGATTGTTGTCAAAGTCAGCAGTACAACACCAACCTGGACATGCTGGGATAACTTTTGTAATTTAGAGAAGTGTTTTCATAGCTCCAAACAATATGTTTTTTTCAGTTTATGTCTCAGGTACTTTTAAATACTGTCACTGCTCTTGTCTCATTAATGGAATTCCTAAACTTCAAACTGGTATATTATTAGAATTCGTTGGACCCTAAATTAAGTCTACTATCTCCTAATACTCTTGTTCCTAACAGATTTCTCAGACTCCAGATACAAATAAACATCATCACCAATTTCACTTTTTCAAGCAATAGGATTATTCTTTTCCTACTCAGGTATTTCCTTGCAATGTAAGAGAGTTCAAGACAGGCAGGCCCTGAGGGTAATGTGTAACCCTGAGGTGAAGGTAAACAACTATTGCTATTGTATCAAGATGCAGGATCCCTTTAAAAATGATCATACTTCTGATTTCATTTTCCCACAAGCATTAAAATGTAAAGGTCTAATATGTTTTCCATCTTTCCATTGACAAACTGGGATTCTTTTACTGCTTACTGAACTTAAGAGCTCCTTTGACATCAAGTATATAAAGAATAAAATTTTATGTAGGAGAGTTTTAGAAAAGTCACTTATGGTATTACCACACCCCCCTCTCCAGCAAAAGAAATAAAACTAACTAATTAAACGCTTGGTTTAATATATATACTGGATTTTAATTTCAGACTTGTTTTACTTTTTTTCCCCCCATTTACAAGAAAGACACTATTCCTTTACAAGCTATGCATGACACATGCTGACAGATATGATAAAGCTTGCTGTTTTGACTTTTGCTGAAAGATTTATTTCACAAAATAGTAATTGGCAGCATCCCATGGCATTCATTCCTACCTGCAACAGTGATCAAGAAAACAACATGACTCAAAAAGAGTCTGAAAGTTTTGATGATAAAGATTTTCTTTTCACTTCAGATCAACAGGCAGACATATGGATATCATAGAGAACATATTCCATAGATAGTTTCATGGCTATTTATAATGCAAATTTATCTGTATTCCACACAGGCTATGAGTGTTTTTATCCATTTTTTCAGTTAGTGTGTCCATGAAGCTCCATTTGTTACAGTGATACAAATGACAGCATTATTACAGAATCACAGAATCATTAAGGTTAGAAAAGACTTCCAAGATCATTGAGTCCAACCTTTCACTGATAACCACCTTGTCAACTAGACCAGGCAATTCATAACTCTCAGTTACAAAAGCAGACAGATCTCACACACAACTGTAAAACAAAATATACAAAAGAATGGTGAAGGGAAACAAGATCTTAAAAAAATTACAGGATTTTAGTGGCAGCAATGTGGCACCTGAGTTTAATGTCCAGTGGCTAAAAGAGTGTCAAGGGAGGAAGGAGATACTATTCAAGCAAATTTGCTGTTCATTCTTGAAAAGCAAATACCTGCTTGGAGACATGGACATGTACTACAGGAGGACTATATTAGTAATCCATTAAGTTATTTATAACTACTCCTTAAGAAACTAAAAACAATGGCAACCCCATTAGTAGTATTTATAGCAAGTATTCATGTTGTCAGATGGATTTTGAATAATGTCCCAGCTGGGACACAGCATTGTAGATCTTGGCTCAGATTACTGGAGAGATAAACTGGGAGACATGCACAACAGTTAGATGTATTCACAGTTCCCGCCTCGAAACCTGGTTCTCAGTGAGATTAACTGAGCCACTTAGCACAACAAGTGGGAGAAGAGGAAACTAAAACTTTCTAGGTATATCATCACTATAGCCTAGTCTCCAGTTCTGGCTTCCCCTCTGTCATGCTACTTTCTTTCTAGCAAGAACTTTCTGTACAGCTAAGAAAACACATGTTAGCAACAGCATGCAAAAGTTTTCTGTGACACCTGCTTTTCTGATTTTGATTAAAATACATTCAAATATGTTTCTACCATTTGTTCAAGATAAAATGTTCAGTCATTGTTGTAGTTTAAATTTATGGGGGGGTCCCCGGGGAGTGCCCCCCGGAGACCCCCGGGGTCTTTTCCATAAATTTAAACTACAACAGATGGCGCACCAACGTCGGGCAACAGCATCAGCGACCCTGAGATAAGATGGACCATGGTAACACCGCTTCGGTGCCGTCTCCGGTGGAGCGGCCGTTCTGGGCCATCGCGGCCCAGGGCGGCCCCTCCCCCACCGCGCAGAGACCTCGTGAGCCACCACGCGGCCGTCCCACCACCGCCGACCGGCCCGGCGCGGGCCCGGGTCCCGGCCCGCCTCGGCTCGGCGGCGCGGGCTGCGGGGCAGCGGCGCGGCACCCTCTGGCCCGCGGCAGCCGCGGCGCGGGCGGCGAACCGGCGGCGGAGTGGCCCCGGCACGGCACGGCCCCGGCGGAGGAGCGGCCCCAGCCCAGCGGCCGCGGCGCGGGGCAGTCCCGGCGGAGCCAACACGTGGTCCCGGCCCCGCCGCAGCGCGCGCGGGCCCCAGCACCGGGAGAAGCCGCGCGGACAAGCAGCCCCGGACAGCAGCGAAAGGAACTCAGCCAGATGGCCATCAGAGAAGGAAAAAGCAGTCTTCAGTTGTGCCCAAGCCCCGCACCTTCCAAAACTCGGTTTTGTAAATTGTGTAACCTCCTTCCTTACCCTTACCCCCTCCTCCCCTCGCTGCTCCTTCTCCCTAACCCCCTTTCCCTTAACAAACCCCCGAGAGTTAACCCCTTCCTGCTCAACCCGGCACGGCACAGCTAACACCACGTGCTGCGCTGTGACCGCATGGCCACCATGGCCACGTGCTCTCAGTCCCATCTTCCGTTTTTCAAGTCCCACAAGGTAAACGCTAAGAAACCAAACCCCAAAGCTAAAGTGAATTTGTAATACCAGTTTTACAGCCTTGTATAATTGTTAATGCTACTTTGATTCCCTTTCCCTGTTTTTCTGCCCCTGTCCCTGGCTGTTCTGGCCAAACAGCAGGGTGTCCCAAACCCGTCCATTTCCTTCCCATCCCCATGAAGTAGTTTTTACAATTATGCCTTTCTAGTTTTGTGTGTGTAAATATTGCAGATTCCCCTGTTTTCTGTTTTAGAAAGCAGAGGCCTTTTCAGGTCACAAGTGTAGATCCAAGGGAAGAAGTTTTTGAATTGTCTTCTTGTAAGGCGCGATTCAGTAGTGTAGACTATTGAATCTGTAACGCTTTTGGGTTTATGCTGTCCTCAGTTAGTTCTGAGGGTGATTGATAACCTAAATTGGTGTCTGAGAAAGTATTTGACGGTTTTTGTAGTTTTTTTCTTTTGTTTTTCTTTTGATGACCTAAAACTGGGGGTCTTTTGTTTTGGTTGAACCAGTTGGAAAGTGAAAGGAGTGGTTTGGCTCAGATCCGTGAGTGTCGGTGACTTGCTGTTCAGGCCTTAAGGGAATTCCGTGACAGATCAATGGCAGCTTGAGTTGATTTAAATTCCTCACTGCCCCTGCCCGGCCCCAATGGGGGAACTGCAGCAGGCCACCTGGAGAATCTGAAGCCGTGTGTAGAGCCCGGGGAACTCCACGTGTTTTCCTGTCTCTAGAGTGGGAGCATAGTCAGCGCCTCAGCCTAAACTGGGGGCTGTGGTGGTCTGAAAAGCCAGTTGGAAAAGACTAGACACTATTAGGCCAGTCACGCTAGAAAGGCTCAAACAAAATTGTTAACTTGTTTCAAATCTTGCAATATAAACTCACATAACCCATCTACTGCAATTACAAGGTCAGATCAACTGTTCACAGTATAACATAATCCTTACTGCAATTGTATTTAGTTTCATGCTGCAAAAGTGTAATTACTGTTTCATTTTAAATTATTAATTGTCATATGTCATATTTCTCTTCTCACATTTTAAAGAAAAAAAAGGGTGACTTGTGGGATTGCATTTTATGGAAAGAGTTTGCTCTGGCTCACCCTTGGAAAATGTATGGTTTGTCCTAAGTCTGTATCCTCCCTGCAGTATCCTGTATCTGTAACCTCATTGGCTGGAGAATGTTACCGCGCCCCTTTGAACCTCTGTGATAAGAATGCCAAGGCAGAAGGCTCTGCCCCTCTTGCCTCTCTACCCCTGGAGGCGTCCGGACGCTCCTCTCTCCTCTCCCCCCCTTCCCCCTCCCCCCTCCCCTTCCCCTCTCCCTCAGTGAATAAACCCTCACCTCATCAGCACCCCACCGGCATCTGAATCTCCTTGCCTGCCAGCACGGGAACACCACGACCCCAAAAGACCTCGGGGGTCTCCGGGGGGCACTCCCCGGGGACCCCCCATAAATTTAAACAACAACAAGTCATCATCTTCAAGCTCTTGTGAGGATGGGAACCCTCCCTCCCCCAGGCAGAGACAGCACCTGCCAGAAGGCAATGCCACTAGCTTTAAGTGTTTTCAGGCTGTTTTTATACAGCACTGCAGATTACACCAATGTAAGTAAGTAGATTAATTTGATTATTGCAGAAATACCAGATGTTACATTTCTGCTTGCAGGACAAGTTAGAGAGACACTGATAGAAACCAAGAGTCAATGATACACAGTTCTGTAAATTTAAGGACTGATATCTCCATGCAGAGTGATAACTGAGTTCAAAGCATTTTATGAAAGTGTTGTTAAAAAGGAATTATGTGTGGATTCAAAAAGTACGTTATACTGCCATGTGCAGTTTTACCTCTGTTTTAATGTTTTAATGACAATTCCTATAATAATCTACCATTTACTGACACATTGCAACAGTTCAGTAAATATTTTAAAATATAAATGTTCAGTATTTTTCATGTTCAAGGTGCCACTATGTTAAATATGTCCTAGAGTTAATCATATACTTGGTATACCTTACTCTTCCTAAAAGGTTGATGGAACAAGATCTCATGTAGTAAAGAAGATCATGTAAGACCAACACAGAAATGTCACCAGAGCTATGGAAAGAAACACAGATGTGTTTTTTCCATGCTGTCAGCATATATGTATGCATGAGAGAAGTATACAGTTCACCTTTACAGACAGACAGGCTACAAGAGAATACCTCTTCAAATATCTAAATTTAGTTTCAGCTTAGTACACAGTGTATGTTCTCACATGAAGGACATCCACTATTACTTAAAAATAGCCTGATTTACCCAGCATTAAATTGTAATTACCTAAAACAGGGAAAATATTTTTATGGTTACAGTGTGCATAGAAAGCCAGGTGATGTAAAAAGCGTCATAATTTTGTAGCCTGTGTTAGTGCATTTTCAGTAGCCCCAGCTAGACTGCCAAAGTATTTTTGTGTTAAATGCTGACCCTTTTATTCTTTTGGAAAAGGTGCTTAAGAAAGTATTGCTGAATGTTTTTTCCAAGTCCCGTTTCTGGATTCTAGTCCTAATGTCAGTCCTTCCCCATCTGGGAGTTGCTCTCTGCCTTCAACAGCAATGCTTTGCAGCTGGAGAGCCAAGAGTATCTAGCATTAAAACCTAAAGCCAGGGAAACCCCCATCAAGGTCAAAAGGGAGAAGGACAGGAAGAGAGTATAAAGCAAACAGCTTGCTTGACTTTATTACTGTGTTTTTTAAATCTTACCTTTTTGAAATCACGCTGGTTGTCTGTTTTAGTATTTCATTAAAAAACAAAACAAAACAAAACAACAGATTTTTTGTCCTCTCATCTTGGTTTCACATACACAAAAATAAATAAAAATTTTAAAATAGGCAAAAGTATGGTTTACTTTATAATCATACCTAGAGTGTAGGATTAGGTTTCCAACTTCAATGTGAGCTTGGTCATCAGGATTATCCAGTATTTTTTATACAAAGATTTATGCTACCTTAAATATGATTCAGTCCAATTAACTAAGCAGGCAGTGACATCTCACAGTGAAAAAAATAAAAGTTTTGATTCTATCACAGAAGACACATGGCACAGTGAGTGACACACCCAGGAATGGCTAACAGCTTGTGTATTTTCTCTTTCAGAATCCAAAGCTTCCAAACCATAGCTTTACCCTTCCTCCAAAAATGCCACCTTCTCCAGCGGATTATCTAACAAGGAATGATTCTCATCTCTATTATGTTTAATCCCCATGCTTGTTTCAGTTTATCACGTGAATCATGAGCAGAAACATCATGGAACCCACCAGACCCTTATCCACAGCCCCCCTTACATGAAGCCCTAAGAAGTCCTATGTCACATGAATGCATCTCTTCTTCCCCTATTGTCTTGGGGATGTTAAATCCCCAGTCATACAGAGTTTCCATCACTCTTCTTAAATAAAGTCTGAATTACATTTCTTAACCATCCACCCAGAGGTTTGTAACTTAGCTGTTACATTATTGTTCCATTTACCTCTGTTCCAGGAAGGCCTTCGGGTCCTGGTTCTCCTTTATCTCCTTTTTCACCCTAAAAGAATTTATATTTATTTTATTATATATACTCATAGCAAATACTAACGCACAGTGCTTTTTAACAGGAAAAATATTTTACTATTCTGTTCTGTTCTACATGAGCATTGCAGGATGCACAAGCAAAACTATTTCTTACATTCCAACAGAAATTCTTTCCAAATGAATGACCCTGAAAAGTGTCTAGCAGTCTGGTAGGTACAGTTCTCTGTACTTCATAGTGTCATTGAACATCCACAAAGACCCACCAAAGAAAAACATTCTTGTTTCTTGCTGTGTTTCAAGAACATGTTCGTGAAACAGAAATGTACACCAGGGAACAGTTTTGTTTTTAAAAATCCTAATCTTAATATTGCATTAATTTTTTTTTCATTCTGAGATTCAATTTTGTTATCAGATGCTTAAAGTATGTGTTTATTTACAACGTCCTCAGTATTATAATTTTTCTTTGACCCATAGCGCTATATGGTTCACTATTTGCATTTGAGAAATGGAAACAACTTTTGTTCTGAAAGTTTTCTTACAAGTATGAATATGAACATCATTATTAATTAGAAGAAAAAAAATGGTGGGAAGGTTCCTTCAGAACTGGCTATAGCTGGTTCCTGAGTTTACTCATGAAACAGTGACCATGACAATCTTTGTAGAATACACAAAATAATTCAGTTCCATATTAAATCTCACCACCATGCTATTCTAAGACATATTTCATCAAAGTGGATAAAATACACCTGCTAAAGAAGCATAATTTAAGAGAAAATACTATCCAGAATCAACAAGCATAAAGAGCTCTATAATTGCATCTCTGTCCCTCAAATGAAGTTCATCAAATCAAAATAAGTAATCGTAAAGTAACATAATTCTGATAGAAGTATGAGGATTGACTTAATTACAGTCCAATCTCTTCATATAAACCAAAGAAAACAAAGAGCTCTTCACTGAATTTCCATTATCTGCAAGGGACTACATTTGGATGAGCAGAATCTATTAATTATATCAGCATCATTTCCATAATTCTGTTAGGTAAATGGCATTGAACTGAGATCATTCAGCTAACTCCATTTGTGACACGGCCCTGATTCAGAGCTATTTCTCCTGTGGCAATGACAGAGGGCATTTCATCTAATAATCAGTTTTGCAAAATTAGTTTGTATGATCTTTGTTAAACAACTGAAGCCTACTAACAAATTAGCAGCAGCAAATTGTGAATTAAATAATTCCACTCCCAAGATGGCTTGGCTGGTTCATTTTTTGCATTTTAATACATCTTGTTTATAAGAAACTTAATGCTACACATTAGCTTGAATCATTGAAAACAGTTAAGGTTTTCTCTCAAGTATTCCCTTTCTTACAGGTCAAACCCCCCCGCCCCACCAGATAAATCTGTGCATTTACTGCAAAATTCAAACAACACCAAAGAGCTATAGGAATTTGACACTTATTATTTTAGTATGTTTAAACTATAGAGTCCTCTTTGTTCTATGGATTAAGACACTGGTTGAGATAGTAATTTTCTTTCACTGTCAGTTTAAAAAAACCCAGCTGAAATCCCAGGTGTACTGTTCTATTTAAATAGCTCACTTAAACTTTTAGAACTGCAAAAATGGCATTTTACTTTTCATCACTGTGACATACTGAACATTTAATACTGCTTCCAGGATATTTCAGCTAGTATCAGTTACACTGCTACAATCTTGCAACAGTTATAAAGGTACATACATATATTTGACATAGTATCTTCTTATCTGAATATATTTCTAGAAGATTTACAAATAATTCCAATTTATGAAGCTGTTTTTTTCTTTTATGGTTTGTGTATCTGCTTTGACACTTAAAGAAAAATGATGCAAATATGTACAGATTTGCTTCAGAAGCAGTAGCACCCTGTAAATGCCTTGATGTACAGGTGGAAACCCAAGGTAAAAGTATCTTGTCATCATTCATTATGTAACATCTACATCGCCACAAAAAGCTAAGCAGAGAGCCTAACTAGAAGATGCCTGTCCCTGCCCCTCCCTGATGGTTTGCCTCGCTGTGAGATGAGCAGTACGTGTTGGTGAACGTGCCTGTTCCTCTCCAGCAGGCAGACGGTAACTTCCACATGCTGCCAGGCAGCCCCAGACAGGCTGGTGAATGCAGGGGAGAAAGAACCCCCCCATTCCTTGTGATTTACACAATATTTGGATTTGAGATGTTTCTCAGTTTCTCTGACAAAATAAAAAGCACCCCCTGTTAACTGAGCCTTGGACCTCTGCAGAGCCCCTGGCCTTCTGCCAGGTGCGCGACTTTGCTGTGAACATGTTCCGATCTTTTAATGGAGTACACGGTTTGCACTTGCCAAGCCTGTCGTATGGAGTGTCCGTGTTCTCTGTGAAGCCAGAAATCAAACCAAACAGAGGTCCAATTTCTGCAATTTATTCCCACAAGAACTGAGCCAAGTCATGCTCATTTCTGTCTTTATGAAGCACACTATACTGCATAATTAACAGCTTCAAATCTAGCCAATTTGCAGAGTTGCTGAAGCCACTCTGCAGTGTAGAGGAGGCTGTTAATAATCAACGTTGTGGCTTTGTGGCAATGTACCTTACAGAATAATAAAAAAAGAGAAAAATGTGCTAATGTCATTTTATATGAAGAGCTCCTGCATGCTTATACTACATTCAGATGAGAAAATTAAAGACTATTTATTGCAAAAACAGGATGACAAAACTCTGAAAGAATCAAGCCTTTTTTATTAGTTAACTAAAACTAACCCGATGCAACACTGAGTTATTTGTATTTCTTCGGGTCAATTCTCCATTCCATTACCCTGATGGAACAAGCTGATGGGCTGCTCCAGAATAGCTGCTGGGAGGGATTCAGTCTGCTGTGTGTAATAGTGGATACACTGAATTCAGTGATGGCATTCTTTAATTAGGGCCAGGGGTACCTCCACAGCCTCAGCAAGATGAGAGTACCAGCCTCCGACTCTCTTGTCCATTTTAAGATCGCCTCATTTTCCTTGCACACTATTTCCCCCATGTTAGAAGGGCAAAATAATATATTTGGAAATACAATATATTAAGATCTAAAAATTGAACTAAAAAGATAAAGATTTTTCTGCAACACTGTCCTGTTAATGATACAAATCAGGAATCCCTGATATCAGTTTTTGTAAGAATCTTAAAAGTGCCATCGTTAACACTTGCTGAATTACTCTCCAAAGCACACAAGCTATATAATACCATATAAGTCAGTGTGGACACATCATAATTTTTAACCTCTGAAATTCCATGATTATACCTATATATCTTTAAGACAGTTATGACTTGTTATTTATTTAATGCTTTTTTCCCCTTATGTTACAGCTCTGTCTCAGCAGAATGCTCTACATGAATTTTATTTTCTTGTGACCACTTACTCTGAGATTCTTTTAAACTGATCTCAGCTCAAAATAATGTTTATTGATTTTTCTTGAGTAAGTTATGAATTAAAAAAATCTACATCTTCAGTTAAAAAAATATCAACCCTTTTTTCTTTCTGATTATCTGATAGATGTCTGAAGAGCTGGAGTTATGAAGAGATCCACCCCAATAATATTCTTACTGCCCGACCTGTAAATCTTCCACAGAATATAGGATAGCATGGTTCAAGAAAATGCTTCACAGGGTGAAGCACCTCAGGACTGCTGTACCATTTAAAAGGAGTGGAAAGGAAGGCAAACTAATGATTTTGTCTCTGCTCAGACTGGGAGGTACTACGCAAGGAAACATAAGAGTGACATGTGAAGCTCATTTCCAAACAGGCTGTAACCCTGTAGAACATAGGAGTATTTCCTAAGCAGGGTAGGAAAGAGACAGCATAATACATTGCAGAAATAAATTTCTATTATAGAAAACAAAAATCAACAGAGATGGATGTCACCTCAAAACCTGTGTCTTCCCAAGCCCATATATTTAGGATTCTCAGACAAAGGAGTAAATCACAAAGCTTTAGAGATATCAGACAGTTCAGTAGATACACTTATCAAGAAACTATGACCAAAAACCTGCTGATTCCAAACTGTGCCCTTCCTGTTTTGTGAGAGAGTCCTAAAGATGTGTTGCACCTGAACATACTGGATATTATGTCAGGAGAAAGATCTTTCCTTTCTGCTTTTTTACATACACTGAGCAATACCGAAAATATTCACAATGGCTAATTCCTGCTTGGTGTCACATATCACATTCCTAAGCAAGCTCTAAGCATTTCTAACCAGAGAGGCCACATAAAGGCAAATTACCACCTCAGCTAAAAGCAAAACCTTAGGCACAGAACAATCTGAATCTAGGCCAGCCCCAAGGCTCCAAAGCTGCACCAATGAATTGCCTCATTCTGTCATCAGGAATAAAGCAGTCATCCATTTGTACTCTTTGTAGAAAAAAGAATTAAAATGCAAAATTATTTGGATCAATTAGAACAGCAACCAAAAAAAACCCAAAAACAGCCCCCCCCACAAAAAAACCACCACCACCACCACCACCACAAACCCAACCCAAAAAAAACCCCAACTCAAACCCCAAGTCCAATAAAACTTTCAGGGTAGTGCTGTCCAAATGGAGAAATCCAATGCACAAACAAGAATAACCCCTGTAGCACTACTGTAGAAAAGTATCTGGGTACTGTCATGGATCACATAGTGCTCAGAAATCTGTAACACAAAGACTTTTTAAAAGGCTACATTCCATTCTTCATTTGTCAAATGCACGTTGAAAAAAAACCCAATTACTCTAGATTACTTGCCACTGATGAGAACAGTGAAAAATAACAGCTCATTCAGAGCATCATATTTTTCTGCTCTTCTCCAAAGTAGAATGATAGAAAGTGTGTAAAAAAGTTAGGAGGAAAGAATGAACATAGGACATGATGATGGATCTTAAATATGGGAAAAATTGCTATAAATTGGACATCAAGGTTTCCATACTGACAATACAAAAAATAGATTTCATTTGTAGCCAAATGGGGCATGGAGGCTGGAATTTGTGTTAAAAAGGCAGAGAAGTACTATAATGATCTAAGATTAGAATGAATTTGCATTAGCTGCAGATTTTGCTTGAGAATGTTCTAAGAAGACTTGATGATTCTCCATTGTATGCATGTCTCCCTATGGGTGAGGCAGATATAACATTAACACTATTCCAGGATGAGATTTCCTCCCAACTGCTCCTGGGTTCAGCTATGATCACTCTCTCTTGAAAAACATGTCAAAGTCACATGTCAAAAGAGTTTTAGCATTTCTTAGGATGATGTCCTTGCTGAGTACAGATTACAGTGTTTGCAGGTACATGTCTTAAGGAGTCAAAACTCTCTCATTTAACTATATCTCCTTTTTTCATGAAGGTGCTGAAACACAGACAAACATTAATCCAAATCCCAACAGTATACAGAATAACAATATGACCAAGATGTTTCCTCTGTCCATGTGCCTTTATGGCCAAACACAATGGTTGAATAATGAGTTCATAGACACAGAAAAGCAAAATAAAATTTAAACCAAATGACACAGACAAAACAGGAGTACACTGATAAACGCATTCTGAAGGGCTCTAACAGCCTCTTTAGATTGAAGGACTGTATCCACATTAATTCAAGTAGCTTAGGCATACATTCCTTTCTCATACATTCTTTATGGAAGTTCAACTCTCCAATCACAGCATCCACAAACACTGGTTTCTAAAACAGTCTGTTAATTCCATAACACCCTGACAGGCAATAAAGTGTCCTCAGTCACAGTCTTATTGAAAACTTTTCTTTATAATATAAAACTATTATATTTTATATAATACATCTTATTTATATAAGATATAAAATTATTATATATTAGAAAATATAATATTGTACTAGATACTATATTATATAATGTATATAATTATATTTATAACATTACAAAATATAGTATTTTATAATGTAAAACTCATTGAAAAATTGAGAACTATGATTGAGAGCTTAGCCTTAAATAATGTCCAGTCCTATCATTTCACATCTAGAAAATGTCACAGCCAGGCTACCAGCAAAGCCTGACTGAAAACACAAGTGAAGAGTGCTATGATGTCTTAATGTGTTCCTTATTGAATCTCATCTTGGTTATTATCTTCAGTGTAATCCTATCCTGTGGAAATCTAAGAGACTGCCTCAAATTCCCTAGTGCTAACCAGAGCCAAAGACCATTAATGAAATGAATCCTAAAAGGGATTAAGATGTGCTGTGGTAGGTGGGAAAGATAAGATACACAGAACACTTTTTCATCTAAGAGACTTGTTAAGGTAAAAGAAACATAAAGACACAACCTCATCCTTCTGGGTAATATGTAAAAGAAGAAAAAATACTGAGATTTTGGCTCTCTTGCTTGCTGCAGTGTATGCAAATCTAATCACAATCTCACATTTAGTTTGTTTTTCAATAACAAACATCCCAACATAAATAATTAATGTCCTGATCATGCTTAAGATGCTCACAGTGGCTTTTCTTTCTGACACATGAAATTTAGACTTTGTGTTTTGCAAACTTTGCTTTGTATGCTATCCTGCCATAGCTCATGCTGTCACGACCATTTCAATTTCTTTTTCTTTTCCTTTAAACCTTTCAATGTCAAGTAGAAAAATACTAATAAAACCAACAATCAAAACTCCACTCTTTATGGTAATTATTTGATCACCTATTCCCAGACCTAACTTGAAGGAAAAATTCTTATGCCAATATTAAAGTTTTACTCATAGAAATAAGAAAAATAGTACAATTTAAAGCATGAACTATCTGAAAGCAGAATTTCAGTCTCCTAGATAATATGTATTCTTATATGTCAGTGAAATATGTTTAAAAGGTAGAGCCATTATGCTTTTTCATGGTGATCTTCATTTTCAAATCCTACTTGGTATTTCTGTGCAAAGGCTTTAGTGGGTGCAAACAGTTGTCTAATATAACTCATTAGAAAGCCCTAGAATATATTTAAAACTCAAAAAATATCATTCTGAATATTAAGAGATCTTCTATTCTTTATTCACTCCATTTGGCTGAGTTCTACAGTAAATTCTACACACAGAATACCACTCCAGTTTAAAAATTGGCATACTGCATATAATTTATTGTGCTATACCTTTCCTCATAATCCAAAAAGAAAAGGCTTTCCAAATTACAAAGACTCCTGAATTCAGTCAGACAACTCATACATGCATCCTTCCATGCAGAGGCCATACAGGGAACACTCATGGTCCAGTTTTCCTCTCCTTCTACAGTGTCTCTGGCTAAGCTCATCTGCAAATATAAAATCAACAATCATTTCTGTGAGTCATCAGTTACATCCAGACTTGACTCCTCACCAAGAGCATGTCTTAACTTTCCAGTCCCTCATATCTAATCTATGTTTGGATTGTTTTAAACATTTCTTTCAACATTTTTAACTTAAGAAAGCTTCCTCTTTTTGGCACTGTAAAAGACACTGATTCTGTTTGTCAGCAAGAACTGGTATTATCTTGAAATGAGTCTCTCAGACACAATCCACATCCAGACCATAGACCAAAATGTTTTTCATCTCTCCACACAGCTTCTACTTTGATCCAAGCTATTTTCACAAGTACTCCCTCATCCTGCTCTCACCTACCCATTAGTAGTATCATAGTTAAAATTCTGGTCATCATTTGTCCTCTCCTCTGAAGCTTCTTATGCACACACACTTAAATACCAGGACATCAAAGTGTAAAACTCAGTGCACAACTTGGCATTGCTAGGCTTACACAAGGTCATACCATTTATATCCATACAAAACCCACTCCCTTCAAACCAATTTTCCTCCAGCGCTATGAACAGAAAATCTGCACAATAGGTGCAGCATCATTTTTTGTATTACTTATTTTTTAATTAGCCAAGCATGTCTGGTTGTTCTGCAAGTATCCATCTTGTGTCTTAATTCTTACATTTTAGTTATAATAACCCTTGGATTAAATAAATGCTCCACCCTGTCTTTGTACATTGCCTAACACAAGGGAATCATAATACGTCTCAGTTTGCACAAATCCCTCAGCTAGTACCGAGTTTTGCTCTTACATTGTTCAAGAACAAAACTAATAGTTAAATTTGGGTCTGTGTTTCCCCTCACTGATCTTCCCAGTAATTTTGAACTTAAGTATCTTGTGTATCTATCAACAGATTAAAATCTCAAAAGTAAAAACTCTCATTTAATGAGCAGATTATTTTTCCATTTTTAAAGTAAATACTAGAAATGGATTTGACTTGCAGATACAGTTGTTTAAAATTCTATCTGCCTTTTAGTGGGGAGGTTTCTGTTTATACCGGGTTGGTGTTAGTGTTGAATGAAGATTTTTCCGTAGGAGGAATAAACTAGTTTCTTTTCAGGGCTTGTCTCCTAAGGCAACCAAAAGCCAATCTGTTCTTGACATCAGCTGACAAATAGTACTGCTTTCACAGAACGTAGTATTTTTTAGACACACATGCTTTCACAGTTTTGGCAGGGCATTGCTATTGTTATTTATACTCTAAAAGATGTTCTGCAGATGGTTAAAGCCACGTCAAGTGTTTGCCCAAGCTGGTGGACTGCTACATCTTTTTTTGCCAAAGGCTGCACTTCTAGCTTTATTTCTGTCACATGACAACCAGAATAATAACCAGAATAATAGCCTTCTCTGTAGCTGTGACTATTAACCATGTTCATCAGGCTCACACAGGCAGCAGTATCAGTTATCTCTATTTTCTTAGACTACAATAAGTAGTTTATTAAGGTCATAGAAATGCATACTTTTTACCAGGAAACTGATGTTTCAGTAAAGCTCTCACAAACCCTGGTACAGTTTAAAGACATGGTATGTTCAGTCTCCTAATGGTTATTTATCTGAGGTGAAGACTTGATCTGTGTTCAAAATACACCCACCTTGCTCAGACTTCACTAAGGCCAGGACAAAATATAACTAGAAAAGTAGGAAATTTCTGCCTTTTGCACAAAACTTGGCAACTAGAGATTTAAAATAGGAAGTTTTCTCCCCTTCTGAGAGGATTAAAATGAAAAGGTCCACTTGCCTGGCAACTGTCCATACAATCAGCCCATATAGACTCTATGGGCACCATCCATAGAAACAATAACATTTTTCTTCTAGCTGAACCACTGTGCAGTGAAGGGTGAAAGATCAGTGGGTCTAGAATAAATAGGCAGGACAATATTCCTCAGCTCCCTGAATGGGAGGAATTACCTTCAGAAAGGTCATCCTGGGAAATCTGAACAGTATCTACTGGCCAGCTACCAACAACAGTAGTTTAACTACTGCAAGCCTTCAGTAAGTCCATAAAACTTAAAGGAGTACCAGGATAAAGCCTTTTTCTTTTTCTGTGCACCTCACCATACCAGGAAGATCAGTGATATGCTCCCTGTAGACATCTAAGGCAACTCAGTCTTCACCTAGATTTCACCTACTGTCACAGAAACTCTCAGCAGCTGTTGCAAATTAGCTGCTCTGCTAATCCAGCTTATTTGGCTTCCTAAATTAAAATTTAACAATACACAAAGATGATGAATGCGCATATTTGTAAAAAGTACCATCATAAAGCTGCTGACTGGGTTAGCTAAGTTAGCACATCCTTCTGCACAATTTACCATTCTTGAACTTTTGTGTAGATCCTTTGTAAAAGCCTTAAGACCCTTGACTTCCATGTCATGTTATGTCAGGTCTTCTTCAAAGTATTTTTTATTTATGTCCATATGAGCATAGAGTGTGGCACAGAAGAGATGATTTATGAAGAAAACAGTACAGAGTACTAGATGTTAACACTGTATTTTATTGGAATTATTCTAAACCTACGCTGAAGTAGCTCTAATCTGGTTTCATGAATTCAAGAGCCATTAGAAATTGTAGCACTTCAAGCCTGTTCCCGAAGTACATCTTTCAATGTAGCTTCATCCAAAAAGAATCATACTGTTCCTCTCCAATCCCAAAAGTCATCTGTATAGGCCTGCAGCACCTTTCAGTCACTTAAATATGCCTATTTTTCTGAATTACATTGGTTGCTGAAGAATAACAACATACCAGTCTGGAGAAACAGAATGTGCTGGGATATAAACCCAGTAAACAGAGGCACTTTTTTAGTCTAAACAGTTTTCTGACTTGTTAATTTTACTAGGAATCACACAAACAGTTGCAATAGCAGTGCACTATAGCAGGGACACTGGGGATAGGAAGAAGCAACTGGAAAGGAGGAGATTGGGAGGAAGAGCATTTTTATCACTGTACAGTGTTACAGTATTACAACAATAAAGAACAACTACTGCTAAGTGGAGAAAAAAAGTGCTCTGGAACTTAAATATACTTAAAGATGTATAATGATGACTTTTCAGTAGTAACATCCATACCTGTCTTTGCAGGCTGTAAAAAGTTTCCCCTGCTCATATGCACACACTATTTTCAGTAGATTAATGAAAACAGTTCTGTCATCTCCTCTTCTACAGTGACCAATGTCTTTAACCATTGTTATTTTGTTATTATTATATTTTTTGTTATTAACCATTTAATTTGTTGTTTCTTCTTTCATCAAATTGTTCATAAATTCTAATCCTTTTCCTCATTGAGAACAACTCTCACTCAAAATTGCAAAAGCTCACATACAGAGCCCATTGACTTACACTTGTTTACGAAAAAGAGGATAGATTTAGAGTACATAAAAGAAAGAAATTCTTTGCTGTCAGGGTAGTGAGGGACTGGAACAGGCTGCCCAAAGAAGTTGGCCAATCCCTGCAAGTGTTCATGGCCAGTTTGAATGGGGCTTTGAGCAACCTGTTATAGTAGATGATGTCCCAGCCCAAGGCAGGAGGATTCGAACCAAATGAGCTTTAAGATTCCTTCCAAATGAAACCATTTCATGATTCTATGATTTTATCTACAAATTTACGTCCCTTCATACATATCTATTTTATAAATATTAAATAAAAGAATTTTTAAAGAGGTCTCAGAGATTTAGAGTAGGATAGTTCCTGTCTAAATTATAGGATGTACAAGGCTCCATAAGCATTTATGCAATTTATGCTAAATGTTAGTTTCAAATATTGCGGCATCAATACTGTTTATTAGATTATCTTATTGCTTCTTCTCATTAGATACCTGTCAGTACAGGCTTTTTCATAAAGAATAATCCTCTGCAACAGTTCTCGGTTGCTAAATGTGGACCATATGTTACACGTAAAAATTGCTACACTAATTTTAAATTAATTACCATTTATTAGCTACCCGTCAAAAGCTTACAGCCTTGTTTCCAAGCTAGTAAGTGCTTTCCTCTAGGAATTACAGCTGCGATGACATCCAGTCATCCATCTCTGGATGTGTCTTCACAGAAATCTCCAAAGTGGCACAGAGGGCACCGTTACTGGAAGCAGCACATCCAGAGGACTTGGCACTCTGCTCACACTACTGAACCTCATGTCTCAACAGAACGGCCCCCAAGGAAGCTGCAGTGTTTCTGATACACCAGACAGCTCGTCAGAACAGGCATGGCTGTTTCTGCAGAGCACCACGTGAGTCTGCCTGCCCAGAGATCCACATCTGCGCCTACCATGAAAGAAGCTTCCTACATTGTGGGAGCAACTGGAATTTGGTTTACTTTGTGAACCAAAGTAAACTACAGAAGCACAGATTATTCTGAGTTGGAAAGTATCCACAGGGATCATCAGAGTTCTGAACTCTGTCAGGCTCAAGAGGCTTTTGAACAATTGTACTCACTATATGCAAATAGCCATTTTCAGATAATGTTAAGATAAAAATACCTTTCTAATGCCAAAACCCTCCACACGTGTCAAATATTACATTTCTGAACCAAAGCAGAAAGAGGTTGAGAGTCCACACCAACATTTATGTATTGCAAATATCAGTTTTCTGCCAATCTTGTTCTCAGCAATAACTGGAGCGTTTATACTCAAATCTCAAAGAAAACCGTTTGAGTACACAACAATTTTGTGAAAATACCAAATTATAAAGTATAAAACAGATGAGGATGAACTGTGACAAACTCAATACAGTCATTGTAAGATGAAATGACATGGCAAGAAGACAAATGAAGTTCAGTATAGATACACATCAAATGATGAAGACTGTAAAATCCATATATCCCCTATGTAGCCATAACACCTGTGAACACAAACATAACTTCCTAAATGCAGTGACTGTTAATGACCAGTTCAAAAGGATCAAAAATGAGATCTTGAGGCCACACGCAAAGCTAAAGAGAGGACAGAAAAGTTCCTGTGGGGAGACAGGAAGGCACAGAGACCAAAAAAAAAAAAGAATTTCACTGTGATATTACATAGACTGAAATTCTTGCCTTTTTCATCTTTAAACACTGGAACCAAACTCAATAATATCCAGAAGCAACTGTAAGGATGATCCAATACAGAACATTTTTCATAGGGGGAGACACTAAGTAAAGTGATATTCTTCTGTTTGAAAGAGACAGCTCAGGAATTTGTAACAGAAGCTTATTGATTCTAGACTGATACTGAAAACGAGAACAGGAACCTTCTGAAAAAGTAGGGGACACCAAATCAAACTAAGAGGAAGCAGGTTTCAAATAAACAAAAGGAAGTATTTCTTCAAACACAAAGATAAACAGTGTAATACCTCACCACAGGATATTGCAGATGCTCAAAGTTTACATGAATCCAGGAGAAAACTGTACTTTCTAGTGGGAGAAAAGTCCATTCACTGAAAACACATCTGCTGATTTGCAGTCTCAAATTATTTAAAGCTGGAAGAGTACTATATTTGCTTACTTTGTCCTTATGCTTGTCCCCAGGGCACCACTTCAGGCTATCATTAGAAGCAGGATGCTGAGCCTGATGAACCTTTAATCTGACTAAATGAGTATGTGTAAGTAAATTAAACAGTGATAGGGCTTGGGACCTGGGACTTGGTCATCTATATAATTTGATTGATAGACCCCAGCTGTGAAGGTTTTGTGCAGACATTTCAATGAGTTCAATTAGCATTTCCTCATATAATTCCCAGGCACAGTTCAAAGTTAGCATAGGCCAGGCACTATTCCCCACAGATACTTTTTATTAAGCCTTTTTCAAAGGGCAAGAGCATTAAACAACAGGAAGATGGCCAGATCAAGCCAAATACCACAGAAATACCTGATAAGGTAATGTTTAGCCTACTAGGATGCCAACATGACTGCATAAATTTCAGGGAGAGAAATAAAAGAGGATGCAAAGAGGTGATTAGATTGTTGTAAGACGAGAAAGAGAAAACTTGTATACTTCCCTAAATAGCATTAGGAGACAAGTATGAAAATTCTCAGTTCATATTTATATCTACTTGGTAAAGTACTCAGTCTCACCTGCATGAAACAGGATTTCAAGAATTTCAAATATTCTTCTCCCTGCCCCAGTAAAGTGTCTGCATTGATGGGTTAACACAAGTAAGAGACAAATTTTAAGCACAGTGGCACCAACTCCATTCACATCCAAACAAACTAGGGAATAGGAACCTAAGTCTGCAGTGCAAATTGCTCATTCTTCCATTACTCCAAAAACATTAAGAGCAGGTAGTGTTCATAGTAACACCAAGATTTGCAGTTTATGGAATTTATTATTCCAATCTTTTGCTCAGACTGAAGCATTTCTAGTAGAATCTATGCTCATAAATAGAAGCACTCTACCAATATACAGTGTTACTAACTGGTTCTCTTAATTGTATTTTTTTTAGTATTTTTAATTATAGACCTTTGTCTTCTATCTATGTGTGATAGCTTCTATTTTTCAAGTAAATTGGAAGCTTCCCCAGTAATCGAGCTGTCTGGTTTTACCGCAGAAAATGATCTTTATGATACAGACATTAAAATATTAGAACACAAATAATGACTAGCTTCAAACCAGCATGTTAGACCTAGGGAAGGTGATTCTTTCTTCATTTCCTTATGCTTATTTAAGAAAAGCATATTAAAGACTGAAACAAAAGACTACACCTGGGGACACCCTGGAAGTTTATAGCCTTGTGTTCTCTGGATGGACAGAAGATAGACAGAGGAGTATTTTATTAGGTGTTATAGGATGAAGTAGAAAACGTTGAACCTCCAGGAAATCTCCTTGACACTAAGATCTATTAGGAATTGTCTTCTAAAGGAAATAGATGAAGCTCTGTTTCCTGGGATAATTCCAATTGTACTTCAGAAAATAGTAAATATATACAAAGAACATCCTGCATTTAGAAGAAAATTAGGCAGATTCTTTTTTTTTCTACATTTAGGCCAGACAAGCCCCAGACTTCTCCTCTCTTCTCATATGAATACACATATGAGGCCAAAGCACAATTAAGACATGGAATTTGTAATGTAAAAAGGATGAAACTCTGGAAATAATAAAAAAAATTATCATTATGGTTTTACTCTCAAAGTTTCTCTTATTCAAATACATGTGACTTTTTAATATCATTTTACTGACAAATATTGATCACAGAATTATAGTAAAATAATAACTTTACCAGAGATCAAACATTTACAGGTGCCTATCACAGCACACAAACAGCTACATAGGTCAGGTCCAATGACATCCAGTTTTAAAATCCTCTACTTCAAGTGTGAGAAGAAAGGGAATATGCCTTATGAAGGAAAGCAGTCAGTCCAGTGAAACTGCAAATGAGGAGTCCCTCTCCAGAGCACAGCAATCCTCCTACTGTCACAACTTCTGAGTCTTCTGAGGTATCAGCTAGTCCTGTGATTTCATTATATAACAGCACACCTTGCCTCTCTGACTTAAAACACAAATAGGGATTTTGTACTAGCCTTTTGAAATAGCTAAGCAAGGCAAGGAATTTAGGATTACCAGCTCTATGAAATGACTATTATCTGTTAGTGATAAACAAATCCTGTTTGCTCAATTATAATTAACATGTAAGTGTGTTGGATTTTCTATCACCACTATTTCAAATAAAATTTAGATATGTTCCACATATACCACTAAATATTGGTGAATTCTATATGGCATTCACATTCCCTCTGTCCCAGAAAATTGAATTCTCAGTGTTCTAGCTCATTTACAGAAAGAATCATTTCTGTGAGGTGTACTAAAGAAAATACATGTTATAACCAAAAAGGTACGCAAGACAACAGAAAAAGTGGTGACCTGGCAAAAGAGTATTAACTGGAGTGACCAAAGGAAACAATAACCAGTAGGAAAGAGAATAAATTACAAATTTAACAAAGGAAAAAGGTATCTTAGAGGTTATTTGTGTAATTTGGATATTTAGGGTGGACATTAGACAAGTCCTTTACAGAAGGAGTGACTGGGCATTGGAATGGGCTGTCTAGAGAGGTGGTGGAGTCACTGGCCCTGGAAGTGTTTAAAAAAAGACTGGATGTGGTACTTACTGCCCTGGTCTAGTTAATAAGGTAGTGTTAGGTCATGGGTTGGACTCAATGGTCTCAAAGGACTTTTCCAACCTAGCTAACAGGCACTGGGCCTCTTCCAACCCCCAAGTGATGCACATGTTTCTAGTATCAAAATAAGTGATAACAAAAAAGATTTCAACCTCTGCAAGTTTCAAGATAGGTCTGAGATCTTGAAACCTACAGAGTTTGAAATCCAGACCCAAACCTGTTAATCAGGCCAGATTGCTTAGGGCTTGTCTTGAAAGCCCCAAGGAAAAGTTGCTGCTGGAAAACCACTTTGGGGAACATGTTCCAGAGCTTTACAGTCCTATCACAGAAAGCTATTAACTGGATATTAAAATCAAACAAGTATGTATGTTCAATGAGAAACTGTCTTGCTGTTCTATATGCTTATTGAATTAGGAAGAAGTGTAACTTGCATAATTTTGATGCTATTAACAGAAAGTGGCAAAGTAATTTAAGATAATCTCATCTCCTGTGTTTTCATGAAGCAAGTCTTTAGTTTATTCCCTTTAGAGTTACCAGGAAAAAAATTGCAGACCACTGGAAAAGGAAATTACTTTCATAACAAACAATAGTGTTAAAATTAAAAACCCTTTCCTAATGGCTACACAGCATCTTCCTTGCTGCATTTCCAGCCCACTGCTCTGCATGCACTACAGACAAACAAACAGACCATTTCTTTCCTCCTTGCAACAAGGTTATATATTTGAAGACTGTTCACATATTTTCAGCTGACTCCACACCAAGAGTCAACCAATCCTTCCTCAAAGGTTCTGTATTCCTGAGCACCAGTCATCCTCAGTGCTTGCCTTTCAAAATTTGTAAAATTGAAGTCGTATCAACAGCAAATAGCACTTTTTAATAGAACTTTTTAATTAGTGTTGCAGACAATATTTCATTTTGGAACATCTTAGTCTTTCAGTTGCAATTTTATTTTTATTTCAGGCTACATCTCTGATTTACCAAGAACATCCCATATTTTAAAGCTTTCTTCCAGTTATTATCAGCACCTTCTGACTTACTATCATCATGAAATGTAATAGTCATATTTTCTATCCCATGCTGTAAAATTGAAATTCTAAGCAGTATTAGGAGGCGAACAGATCCCCTGATATAATCTGCCTACTTGGCAGCAAACCAATTGAAACTGCTCTCAGCATATGCTTTGTCAGTCATGCTATAAAAGGGTAAACCAATGCTTTTGTTGCACTTGTAAGACTATCATATAAGAGTGTCATAATCTATGTAGCACAAAGAAAGCAGAATACAAAGGAGAATTAAAATAAATTCACAGTGAGAGTGTATTTCCCTTGGAGGGAAAACTTGCAATGTAACACCTTCATAGTCTGTACTTCCCATACCACTATTGGCTTCTGTAAGAGAGAACCAAGTTCAAAGGCAGAACAAGACTTCTGGATTCCTCAAGAAGAACCAAGTGTGGCAGAGAAACCCTTAAACAGTATAAAGGAATCTCCCTCAATAATTTACATTATAGATGCTTCCCATCACTGTAATATACAAATGATCACGCACTGTCACCTCAGTTGTCTTTCTCTCTCTGAGGTCCCCAAGGCTTGCTCTGCCAAAGCAGAACCTAATACAAAACTCAACTATTTTCTTTTTTGAAAAGAGGTATAAGGCTGTGTTGGTTTCAAGTGTACAATCCTACTAAATGATAGGATCCCTAAACCAAAAGTAGAGGATAGTTAATTTTCATGTATTTGTGCAGGGAGTATTTGCAGGAGGCAAATATCCCATGCTGAGGTAGCTGTGTCCCACCCTAGGAGATATGCAAAATAGTGAGCAAAAATTTTGTTCCTTGATATGCAATATTAGGCAGAACTTTTCGTAATAGGAAAATTTTCCATTTCAGGATTTGAAATCATGTTTGTTACACACAAAGTAGTATAACTATTTCATTCTGTGCTGCTGTGTTAAAATGAAAATGTATTGATGATTTTTTTATACTGGAGCTTAGTGGCTGAAACTCTCCATTGTTATTCTTAAATAATAATTTTTGAATTAAAGCTTAAATGAATAACTGCCAAAGACCTACTTCTCATTGCCTTAAAACACATGCTTCCCACACAAATATCATGTGTAGCTTCTGATGACACTAGCCCAAATTACTTTTGAGTGACCACTGGTAAATAAAGATCCTTCCACTCTTATATTTCCTTTAATTTGAAGGGCAGTTGAATGCAGCATTAATAATAAATAATAGTAAACATAATAATAAACACTGGAAGTACTTTTAAATGGGACCTTTTAATTATAATATGAATTTACGAGACAAAAAGAAAAAAATATGATCTAAGCATGCTGGTTTAGCTTCCACATAAGAAAAATGTGACTACCAGAGGTTGGGTCATTTTATCTCTGCTTTAAAATAAGGGAAATCAAGCAAAGAGAGTGGCAGCAACAGCTGGAACCATGTGCCTGTGCTCAAACACAATTTATTCATGCAACCCAAGGAGAGCACATCACAGCTACAGAGCTATTATGGGGAGGAAAAAAAAAAAAATCCACAAGTCTTTCAGAACTGAAGAGTATTGACACTACCAAGGAAATAAGATCTGCTATTGGAGTTAGAAACACTCAAATTTAACAAGTGGTTTTTTTAGAGGCTGAATTCTCACATTATAAATGTTAGTTGCTATGGCTGCTGGGTTTTACTTCTGATACCTCTTCCTTCTTGGCTAATGGGATACTTCCTCCTAAAAAAACCCTCCATATTTTAAATCTGCTTCAATTCTGATAATCCATAGCATGTTTTCTTTAAAATATGAACATGGAAAGCTGTCTGACACTTCTGAAGAGGTATAGTGGGTGAGTGAATATATCCATGTCCAAAGCAGCCTAACTCACAAATATATTACACTTTTTTTTAAATTCAGAAGCTGCCACCTAACTCTATTTTCATCAGTCTGAATATTGCCAGAATAGCAGCTTCTGTCATTCTTCATCTTTATGACATATAAATTCAGCAGAAATGCTTTTCTGCACCCTTTTTAGACAGTGGGCTGAAGCACAGAGAAACTACCTGTTTCAAGAAAAGACTCTTATTTCAGGTTGCCTTATCCAAACAAGTCAAAACTAGTGAGAAACCAGTAAACAGGCATGAACATGGTTAAGAACTGAAGTTACAACCATAAACTATCACCACTGCTAACTTTAATTCCTATTAGACAAGCTAGTATCGGGCTCTTGCTTCCACTTGCCCCTCAACACACGTTTACTTGCCTTTGATCGATGACGTGGGAAGACTTACCTGTCAGAAGTAACACAAGAAGATTGGGTTCTATCATCTAATCCCACCTAATGCTGGCATTCTATCAGGCAAGACAGCCTTCCACGAGGGCAGTTTAGCTCACATTTTAATACAAGCTTTTGAACAATTTCCTGCCTCTGCAGAGGTTCTGTTGGTTCCTCATAAAACCTTTTCTTATAGGAAAAACAAAATCTAAAAGAAGCCCTGATAGCACTCAATAAATGCGTAAAGAATTTCTCATTCTTAAGCATTTACATGCCAAAAACTTAAAGAATTTTATTAATTAAAGGGTTAAGGCAGGAACTCAGAACAAAGCTCTACTTGATTGGCAGTATATCGTCTTGTTAAATCAATAAATTATGTGGACAGAATAATTTACCTTTTCACCTTCTTCACCTTTACTACCCGGAAACCCACGTTCACCCTGGAACACAAAAGGATAAAATACAAATCTCAAACCAACATTGTTCAAGTAATTGTATTCTTTAAAATAATTTTACTGCACTGGGTTTTTATTATAAGACAAAAATGAAATAATTTGGATGCTGATTGTCTCTCACTCAAAAAGGTGTGACTTGTCTATAAAAATGATATGGCTTTCCATAGTTTTGCCAGTTAATAGGAATCATTTCTTTTTCCATTCATTCTAAGTGATTTTCTCAGCTTCAAAAATTCTCAACTATTTATTGACTTTAGATCTATTTATTAAAGTACCTCTATTCTTCTCCCTAACCAATTTTAATACATTTATTCCTATTAATCCCTTCATTTTAGTTTTTAAATATGACTAGTCAACTGTGAAGGTCTCCAACGCAGATCAACTGAAAAAATATACAGATGTGATTTATGAAAACTAACTTCTTTCATTTTGAAAACCATATCCAATTACCCAAGTATTAAAAAAAAAACTAAAGCAAAGAAAGAGAAAACACAGAAGAGGTGAGTTTTAAACTATTAACTCAAGCTCAGATTATTTCAGTAGATTGAATTCTTTGTTTGATGGTGTTTCAATAAAAAGGCCTATTATAATGCTCTTTCCAGCTCTAATTTCCTAAATTCTAGCTCAGAAAAGGATCGTAGTGTACAATCTTACTATGTTAACATCTTCATCAAATGCAATCTGCAGTCTGTCTATATTATACAAAAATAACACCTGCTCTAGGTTTTTATTAATGTGTACTTGCATGTTTTGTGAGACATACAGAAGACAGATGGGCAAAATTATGTACAGACAGCACAAAAACGACCTAATTAAAAAAATGCAAACTTTTTCTTTCTCCCTCAAATCATCTAGCAGGAGATGGTTTGCATATCTTTTCCAGTCTCCAGAATTCAGTCTCATGGCCTCAGTACAACACACATGATTTCTTTATACATCTGCAGATGAAAAGAGTGGAAAATATCTAAATGAAAGCTTATGGGGTTTTTAAAAATTCCTTTTAAAAAAACTAGACAGAGCAATGTCTAAACATTCTTTCACCCTTCAGAGAGTGTAATTTCGTTAAATAGAAATCTAAGGTTTAAGTGAGGTTAACTAGAACAGCTGGCTGTAACTTGCAAAGTTTCTAGCAGCATTTTGTCAAATCTTTCAAGTAATGTGTCGTGTCCTGATCATGTACTACACATCTGGGAATTAAACCCAAAGCTTTGGAGGTGTGCAGAAGTACAAATTATCAAACAGTTCAAGACTTTCCATCACTTCCTACAGTGGCTCCCTTTTACTTTTTTCTTTTGGCAGGGGTGGCTTATACAATCAACAGCTCAATTTTAGAAGCAAGCCCAAGACTGAGCACACAAAACAGTTTCTAGTGAAATAAACTTCCACATGTCCTCATCTAAAAATGAGAGGCTAATTCCTGAAATAATTCTAAAAATGTGTACAATTTCTATTCAATTTATCTGTTTTCCCTTTTTTGTGAAAAGTGGTGTCAGATATTCTTTTGAAGCCCCTTCCAACCTGGTTTGTTCTGTGATTCCCGTTCTTCCCCAGCTGCTGGACACACAACACAGCTAACACTTATTCTAAAAAATTGAGGGAAGCATTTTCTTTCCCATTTGTGTTTTTACTCAATCCCAAATTCATGATATGAAAATTCCTGAGGTAGAGTCAATATTTCCCTAATTTAATTTGTATTAATTGCATCTCATCCTTTCATTGTACAGCTCTGATAGGAGTCTGACTCTGGCTTTTCCACACCCACCCAGTATTTACAGCCAGCAATGAGTCTGCACACCACCCACCACTTTCCAAATCATCTCACCTTCAGGCTGAGCAAGCCCAACTCCCTCAGCCTCCCCTCTTAATCATGGGCTTCAAGCCCTGGCCATCCTGGTGGGCCTCTGCTGAACTCAGCCCAAGGAGCTGCTCCTTATCCTCTCCAGGAAGCTCCAGAGTGGATGCAGAACTCCAGATGAGGTCTCAGATGCACTCACCAATCACTCCTCCTGGTCTGCTGCACATGCACCTGCCAAGGCAGCCCAAGATGCCTTTGGCCTTATTCAAACAAAGGGCATCCAGCAGAACTCCCAACTCCCTTTCAGCAGAGCTGCTTCCTAGAGATTTGGTACCTGGCCTGTACTGTGACATGAGGGTGCTCCTTCTCAGATGCAGGCCCTCATGTTTTCCTCTGCTTAACTTTGAGAGTTCTATGATAGCTCGTTTCTCCAGCCTGCTGAGAATATTGTTGCTGCCCTACCTTCCAGTGCACTGACTACTACCCTGCATTTGATAACATCCACGAACTTGCTGAGAACCCCATCATCCATGTTATTCATAAGGACATTAAATAATATCCAGTATTGCCTCATGGGGTATGTCATTTGTTATTAGGTAGCAGTCTGACTGCATAGCATCATTCCACCTTTGACCCCAATCTTCCACCCTCTCTGTTGCTCATTTATCCAGTCAGAACCTCACAGATTCTAGTGTAATTATATGTCTGAAGACTATGCCAAAAGCCTGGCTGAAATCAGGGTATACAACATCCACTGCTCTCCCCTAATCCACACCAACAGTCTTTTTATCAGAGCAGGCAAGCAGGTTGGTCAGTGTGATTTGTCCTTGGTAAATCCACACTGGCTGTTCGCAGTGACCTTCTAGTCCTTCCTCTGTTCAGACATACCTTCCAGCATTTGCTACATAATTCTTCCAGGGACAGAGGTAGGGGTGACTGGCCTGAAGTTCAATGGATCCTTCTTGAAGATGGACGTGATATTTGCTTGTTTCCAATCATCAGTGACCTTCCCTAGTAATCATAATTTTTTGATAATGACAGAGGGCAACCCTGCAGTGACATCAGCCAGCTGCCCCAGCATCCCTGGATGCATAATGTTTGGTATCTTGCAAGCATCCAAGCAGCTTAAGTGCTCCTTAACACTCTCTTCTGCTTTGGTAGTTCATCATCATACTCTCTGCTAACATGCTTGAGTAAACTGGAAGGTCTGAGGGCAAAACTTATTAAAGAAATAAACAAGGTGAAAAAAAAATTGGGTGCTCTCAGCCTTTTCCATCCCCCACCCCATTAAGCAGCAGGTCAATGTTTTCTTCAGCTTTGTTTTTGCTATGGATGCACTTAACAGAAGCCCTTTTAGCTGCCCTTAAAACTCTGTTATTAGTTTCAATTCCAGATGAGTTTCTGGTTTCCTAACTCCATCACCACATGCTCTGGCAGTGTTTCTGTGTTCCTACTGGTTAGCTCACCCGTGCTTCCACTGTTTACTTTCTTTTCTCTCTGAGGTCAGTCAGAAGCATCTTGTTCATCCATGCTGGCCTTCTGCCATACTCACTCTACTCCCTGCATAACAACATGGAGTGTTCTTGGGGTTTTGGGAAGCTGTCCTTGAAGATTAACCAGCTGGACTCCTCAGATTTGCAGGACAGTTTCAATCATTCCTTTTTACCAGACTCAAAAAACTTTTTCTCCTTGAAACTCTCCTCAGATGTCTTTTTTCCTAGGCTCCTGAACATAAACTAATTCCCTGCTGGACCTTCACTGGTTTTTCCACATCTCTTGTGGAAGTGAGGGTGGAGGACTCCCCCAAACATGACACAGCATACCAGGTGCAGCCCCACCAAGCAAGGAAGTGAAAATATCTCCCCCTGATCTGCTAGGTGCAGTTTTAATTATATAGTCCAATATATTTTATTCCAGTAGGAGAATGCTGTTAGCTCAGAATTCAGTCTTGTGTCTACCTCCCCATCATTTTCAGCAATGTTGCTGTTCAACAAGTCAGTTCTTGTCTGTTCCAATGTTAGTGATCAGCAACGCCTTATGTTTCAGAAATAGTCCAGACTTTTTGCAAATATATTAATTTAAAAAATAAAACATTCCAAATTGGAGATAGTAAGAAATACAGTCAATGAAATGTAGGTAAAAAAGATTAGGAAATTTCCACTTGACAGTATAAAAACATACCAGTATTAGCCACTGCTAACTTACTTCAAAGAATTCAAATGCTGCAGAAACAAAAAAGTGAAATTTTAAAAGTATCACATGTATGACTGACTTAAATTCTCCTTTATGTGGCAAAATACTCACATTAAGTTAAGCAAAACATTTCATGCAAGTTTTTCATGGACGATCATTGATTGCTTGTCCTAATACTCACTGCAGGATTGCTGATCTGGTTTTCAGTGTTTTAAATATGCCAACAGTACAAGTCAGTGAGATCCTGGCTTTGAATGTAGAAATTGATAGACTGTGATAATCTTGTTGCTGAACAAAATGCTGGCTACCTCATCTGCAGAAAATAAGTTCCTTCCTTCCTTCCCCTTGTGCTATATTACAGGAAGTGTCTGCCCTAAAGATACACAAATTGCATCAAGGTCACACTGCAGAACATTTTCTTGAAATTTTAATAACAACAAAATAATGGGGAAATTTTTGTGTGGTCTCCTAGTTTGTTGAAGCAGCAGAACTATTTCCCCTACAATTTTCTTAAAATTATTAGCTGGAGAGACATTAAGATTTAATTCCAAATATTTGCCATTAAAAGCATCTGCAATCAACAAAAAATCTGACCATGAAAAGAGGTAATTTTAACAAGTATTACCAGCCAAGTTTAAAATAAATATGTCTCTTTTTGCAAATTCTGGCCTTCCTACAATATTCCACTTCTGGAAAGGAGCAAAAGATTAAAATGGAAAAGTGGAAGTGCTGCCCCTTATCTCATTTTGCTGAGATCTTAAGACTCTCAAATTTCAAAATTTTGAATCTGTAATCTTGTATTTGAAAAGACCTGAACAGTTTGAAGAATTAGGAAATTTGTCTTAATGTAAAATAATACTGCTGGGCAGGTTTGTACCCCAGCACCACATGTCCTTTCTCTTTTGAAAGAGAAGCCAGTAATAAAGTTCCTCTGTCACATTATATTACTCAGAAACTGGATATGTAATTCAAGGACCATTTATGTAGATACTGGACAGTTGGTAAAAAGGATATTGAGACTCTGCAAATAGTTAGAATGAAACTTTTGTTAGTTTGTTTGGGTATTTGTTTGCTTTCTCTTCTACCTTGGAGTCAGTAAGACCGAGTTTGCCAGGAACACCTACTAAGGCAGCTTCCTCCAGAAACAAACAGTACACGGCCATCATTTCACAGACTCAACTCGTGACTGAGTTAAATTAAGACAAAAAGGCATCTGGACATGTATTGCTTCTCATTCCTTTTCTGTGGAATAGCTGAATTCATTTCTAGGGTTATTTATGTCTGTTACCTTGTATTTGGTTAATGTTTTTCACTTTCAAAACAATAGGCTATTAACAATTACAGGTTATCTAATTCTGTAACAGATATAGCTGTAAGTTGCTTCCAACAACTGGACAACAAAATTTAGAGGATTTTGATCACAGGAAAAACTTTCTCAAGCTTTATTTCAGGCCCTATTCTGAAGAAGACAGTCCAGAGGATACTTGCAAGCTATTCAAGTACCTAAAACCCCAACAAATGTACCACAGCTTCCACTGTCTCCCCAATATGTATCAAGCACTTGAGCACACAGGGAGCTACCCCTAAACCATGAGGTCCAACAGGGAGCTGTATGCACAAGGCTGACTGCTGGTTTCTAGGCTCTGCTCAAAGGGGCTTCTCAGATCTTTCATTCATCTCCAAGTGCCCAACTCACTCAGCAGGAAGAAAATGCAAATCTTGATCCTCTGCAACCAGGCAGGCTTGCCCTGCTTCCCAAGTGAATGCTCTATCCAGGCTGTTAATTTACTGTGTCGTCTAACCCACGTTTTAAAGAGCAAAGTAAGTCACCTGTACAGCTGACACTCACCCCTGGCTCCCAAATGACTTCCTCCTTACAGTCCCCATGAAAATTAAGGATCTGATTTTAGCTTGCAAATTCAATTCAGGGAACCAGATGCTTAAAAGTTATGTACAGAAACTGAGCATAAGTAAAATCAAACACCTTGTTAATCAAAAATGCTTTTTAAAGTTAACTACTTAAGCTGACTAACATAGTAAGCTTCCTCTTCAACACTTCAATAAGGAGAATTTGAACAAAAGAAAACCATGAATCAAGAACTTTGAGTTGAGAGCTACAGACAATTAAATTCTGCATTTAATATATAGCTTTACAAGGAAAAGGTATAGTTAAAAGTCTAGTAATATCTCATTTAGAATTCAAATATAAAATATTGCAGTAATTTCCTTTTCCATTTGTTCTTAGAAAGTGTATTAAATAATTACAGACCAAGTGAGAACCTGGTTCTTCCCCTGAAAACTAAGAACCACCCTCCATTTACAGATTCATGAAATATGTCACCATGAATACATTAATTTTTGTCATAATTAAACTATAGTTACTGAGCTAAATTCTGGTAGAATTCCTCTGTGCTTATATGGCTTCTAATAGGAGCCCAGAAGTCTTATTAAAAGAATTTATAATGAAACGCTTTCTCCATTCCATTCATGGACCTGATGTCCTTGACAGACGTTGGCCCTAGTAACTTGCACACCACTCAACTGAGTTTTCTGTCCATGCCAAAATTCAGCAACAAAAGAAAGTTTTGAAAGTTCACTTGTTTGATTCCAAGCCAAGCAGGAGACAAGTGCCTCACAGACACAAAAAGAACAGAGACAAAGGAAAACTCCAGTCTCTCTTAAAAACAGAAAGAGCCAATAAAAGAATGATTATTCATCAGAATGATACAAATAATTAAGCAAAAAAATACAAAGCCCTCATGACATACAACAATTAAAATACATCTTAAAATAGCTTGCAAATATGGCATTTTTGTAACTCCAGTCATGGCACAGATTCCAACATCTTCTTTCCAGCTCCCATCTGTAACAATACATGGTAGCATACTGGGGAAAAACTCTAATTAATCATTATAAGTAATCATTACTCCTTCATTTTCTCTAGGTTTACAGGATGGGTTGTGAAAAATTCTTTATAGTCTGCTACCAGATAATAACATTTCATCTTCCCTGCCATATTGGATCACTGTAAGCTAGAAAAACACCCCCAAAACACAACCACAGTGGGTTTTTATGAAGACAAACCATAGGTCTTTTGTCTTGCACTGTTTAATCAGTGCTTTACAAATTATTATTTCTTCAACACAATAATGCAAAAGTACACTTTTACATCAATACGATCAGTATTGATTCTTACTAAATGAAAAATGATTGATGTTGTGGTTGCTTTAATTGTTTTGGAAATGTGAAAGGTATTTATAAACATGGTCCTTAATTTTTAATTTATTGATTTTTCAGGTTATAGTTGCACTTTATAAAATTAGAGATTTGGCTTATGCCTACGAATTTTGAAAGTAGAGTAAGATGGTTTGTATGTGTGTATATAACAACCTTCTTAAAATGCATTTACATCAGATTTTATACCTTAATTTCCACATTTAGCTATTTCCCCTCCCCAAATAAAGGACTTTCACACTAAAAAAAAATCAAAAAGAATAAAAGGAGAGGATATCTTAACATACAAGCATATGAACTTTATGAGGAGCATTGTTACCTGTTCTGTCAAATGATATGGTAGCAAAAAACGAATTAGGAATCACATTATCTGAACACACACAAACACACACACCCCCCCACACCCAACAAAAAAAACCAAACCAAAACAAACAAACAAAAGAAAACCAAAACAAAAACCCCAAAAAAAAAACCAAACAAAAAAACCACACACACACACAAAAAAAACCAAAAACCACACACAAAAACCAGGAAAGAAAAAGAACCAAAAAACCCAAGTGTTGAAGGAAACTTTTATCAATCACTTGGAATGCGTTTTGCTATTTGGACTATTTTAGGCACTAAGAAGATTTATAATGGCAAACATGCTGCAACTGAGATTTTCTTTGAGGCTGGGAAAGAGAAACCATTACTGTAAAATACTTCAAGCATTCTTCCAACATGATTCTGTGAAATTAAAAAAAGACAAAAAAACACAGCCATCAAGAAGAAGTCAGATGCTTCTCCATTCTCAATATGAAAACCAAACATTTTTATTTTTAAATTTACTGGGGCACTGCCATTAGCTTGATTTACAAAATAGGCTTGATACTCCAGGGTTACTAGCAAGGAAACTCATCTTAATAGAAGCAAAATCAGCACGGTCAAACACTACTTAGTGTTTTGATAATTTATGGATATGTGCTTTCCATTAGTCTAAGTATGCCAGACCCTTGGAATAATCTAATAGCCTGGTGTTTTAAAATGAGGACAACTATTTTTAGCATTGCAGAAATGGAGCGGAATGTTCAACAATGCAGTGTCAGTGGGCTTGAGAAGCATCCTCCCCTGTGGAGCACGTACCAGCCCGTGCAGAGCCACCAGCAAGGGCAAAGCTTTGCCTTGAACACATAAAAATCCCACACCAATTACAGTCCATTATATGACACCTTTCTTAGCCTACTGGCATATTTCCTTGTTTCTTTAAACAGGCTTATGTTAATCGTTAGGATCATCTGATAGAGTATCATTACATAAAAATATATTCAAAAGATATTTATTAAAACTTGCCCCACGAATTTCCCGGGTTAGTCTTGTCAAGAAGTTTCTGCTGAACATTATGACATTTTGGCTTCACTGCATCTACCAAGCCTTTCATTCCCTCTTGGATACTGCTGAGCTACCAGCACTTCCTGAGTACTTGCTCAGTGCTATCCTTGATGCAAACTTGATTCATGCGAGCAAGAATAAGATCCTCCCTTAAAATAGCCTGATGAAGGAGGGCTTGTAACAGGTAAATAGTTCATTTCCTTTGCTCTGTCCTGCTTCCACAGCAGCCCCAGTGGAGCAGATACACCATGGTTTGGCCAAGGGGGTAAGGGCAGGTTAGAGGGCTCATGTCAAGTAACTGTTCAAGAGAAAGGCAAATGGCAATAACCTTACTGACCTTATTTGCATACTATAATATAGGCTGAGTTTAGTAGGTGCCAATTTTTCCTCATTCCCATCACTTCCTGTTACCCATCTTTGGGACAAGACCGACTTGCCTAGTCATTCAGGCAATTGGATGTAATATACACCAAATTAAATGACACTTGAAAATCTAGGTTTTGGTGCTTTGTCCTCAGACTAAAGAATCAGCAGTTGTAGGCAACTCAGAGCATCAGAGAACAGGGCTCCTCACTCCAGATTCCTTAGTTGGCATTGTTTCCTTTTTTTTTCCTATGAGCATGTCTCAAAAAGCATGCAACTCACACAATATCTATATTCAAATACATGAAACATATTTTCATACATGAAGTACATAAGTCAAAAGTTAGTTCCTATATTTTCCTCCCACAAATTATTTCTACCCAACAGATGAAGTCAGAGAAGTTCTGAAAAACCAAAGATGAAAGGATCACTCTATTTATTGTCCTGCACAACTACAGCCAGGTACAGTTTACAGCCAGGTATACTGCCTTTTTCTTTGGGACGTATGTCAAGGACTAGTTTCCTGCCATCAAAAAATGTATCAGCAGAAGCAGAGCCTCTGCTATCAGTAGGTCTTTCTGCTGGCAATTACAAGTGGTATTCCCAGCTACTGCATGTCCTTGAAGAGGTGACAACTTAAAAATGCAGCGCAGACACAAATTAAACATGGGCTGGATAATAATCCAGTTCAACTGACCTACAACATCATACACAGAACATAAAAAAATGCAAATATAATTCACAAGAACATTTCCTGTAGAGTAGTGAGAAAATGCAAATAAGCTTCTGGCTGCAAAAAACCTCAAAGATTCATAAGGTCTTATTGATGAACAGCTTAAAAAATTAAGCCTAATCAGTTGGATATTTCCATTATCTGAAGCAACACAATTGAAAAAAGTTTGAAGCAGTCTTATACTCATGGGTAACTACAGTTTATTGCAACTATGTTTTTTCCTTTACAGCAGATCTGTCAAAAGGAAAATTGCCCGATCTACACACCATCTATTAATTTATTGCTCATCCAACCATAATATAGTGTTAAAGCAAATCCAAATCCTATTAAAGTTTCAACAGAACTGGAAAGTAATCTAATTGGCCTTGCTCAAATAATATTTGAAATAATACAATAATGCTAAATGTATGTTAAAAAGCATTATTCAACAGGAACATATTGCTGAGGTATTTCAAAAATAATTAATATATTATGACTGTAACACTCAACATAATAGTTGGACCCCTAGGTTTATACTAGGAATGTAAACAGCATTGGTTAACCTCTAACATCTCAGAAGCTATTCTTTATAACAGAATTATTGTCATCATCATCATCATCGCTATCCAGTTCCATAATCTGAAGACTGAGAAGGCAGATTCTCAGCTGGTACAAATGTAAATTTACACTACAAAAAGTCAGTCTCACAGACCATTAAATACTAACTTCAATGTTTAACCAGATATGAACGTTTAACCTTTAATGCTTAACAGATATGAAATGCAAAAAAGCAGTAGAAAAAGTAATCATTTAGGGTAAATCAGAAGTAAATAGAACTGCATATAGACTGAAATTTCAAGAACTGTCATTTCAGTACTTTTCCTGAAGTGCCATATTGTTGGTGTGCTTGCAGCTGCAAACCTCTTTTCAACCACTGATAAATAAAGCAGTTCAAGGTACAGTTTCCAGGTCTCCACTTCCACACAGATTTTTAAGGCTTTTCCAAGAAATGTCTCTCCTCACTTCCAAAACAGTGCTTTTTGACATTTACTGTGTTTTGTAGACAGATTAAGAAGATATATCAACCAAATATCTATACTCCAACTCACTCAGACTAACCTGGGAATCTGGGACCAGCAGATCTACTGTCAGCTCAGAACTCTTGGAGCTAGTCCCTAAAGTTAAGTCTCCATTTCCATAAATTCTGAGCACCTCTGTAGGCAATGATGACATCTCAGCCTAGTAGGGTTGTAATTTTATCTTTTCTTAACCTCTTTGAGACTTATTAGCTGACTCTGCATACTACATCTGGGATGCCTGACAGAAAGCAACTTGTCTGCTGTCCGAGGGACACAAGGTTTTTGTGGGACTTTTTAACCATCTTCTCATTAAAGCTCAATGTTTATCTGACACCCATTTCTCCAGCTGCATTCCTTTCTCATTCTTCTGTAGTTCAGCAGAAGCACTGCCAGTACAGTGCATTCTAGAGGATGGTATTGCTTCTGGCTGTTTGACAACACTGGCAGTATAACCCTGTCACATGCAGAGGGTCACGCATTTTTACCTTTTTCCAACTCATGGACTTGATACCAGAAGACAAAAATGTTCAGACCAAAGTATGGGGAATGGCATGGGGAAGACAAAATGGGCACAGCCACTCCTACATTACACATCTTTCCCACTTAGGTCCCCATTAATCAAATATAATGGGCAAAATCATCCCGCTACTCCTCTATTTTCATTGCTGCCTTTGCTAGCAGAGTTGCTATCATGGCACTGACTAAGAAATGATTTCTTCTCATCAAAAAAAACAAAAAAACAAAAAACAAAAACCAACCAAAAATCTCCTCCCAGCTCCTAGATTGCCACTGAGACAATTTCTCTCCAATTATGCAGTATGCTGTAATGCAGCTTACAACAAAGCTTCAAAAATTCATTAAGGAATAGCATTGTACACATTGTACACAATTCCCATCTGTTAAATAGTTTTCCACTTTTGCTCTTCCCTCGTGGCCTTGGGTGCAGCTCTATCAATACTGTATGCTCCACTGTACAGGGATCTTCTTTTACTCCAGGTTTGTGCTACTCTGTCTGAGAAAGTCTCAAAAATGTTATGTTATGGGGAGACACAGTAACAGAGTATAATGGCCACAGCCCAGAAGTCTGGCATTCTCCTTCCATTCATACTTTTAAAGTGAATTTTCATTCTGCAAGGTAGGCAGCTAAATAATTATTTCTTGAGATATTATTGTCAATAGCTACAAATAATATGCTGTGCATCTTCCACATGTAAAGGTAACACATTACAACTATTAAACAAAGTTAATCATTAATTAATTTCTCCTGTTCAGAGTCTTATTTCAAAGTAAGATGATGTTGTTTTCATGTGTATGGGACAATCAGAAGAACTGTCATTCACAACAGAAAGGGAGCATAGTGAAAGGGGTGTTAACTCTGCAGAACAAACATTAGCTGACTAGCTTCTCAGTATCTGTAAAAAAATAATCCGTCTTGTGTGAGGGACTTGTTAAAGGCAAATCAAACACCTGTCACCCAGCTGGGCCACGTGTGTCACTGCTGAGCCATCTGCAGGAACACAGCCCGTGCCAGTTGCTTTACTTAGTGTGGCCTGGGAACAAGAATCCATTAGACAAAAAGTCAACAGTGGAATTAGCAGCACTTTTTCTTTTAGTGCCCTTCCACTTACTTGTTTGACTTCTTGTGTTTCTATTTTTGGGAGCCTCATGCCAGAGCAACAGTGCTGACTGCTGATTAGACTAGACTTGGCCCAGCCTCAGCGTGTCACATTGATTTAATGGGTTCACACTGGAAACATGCAGTATGGATCTTAGGTGTTTATAAATACAGGCTAGCAGGGAGAAGTAAAAAAAAAAAAAATACATTCTGGTTTGCAATACCTGTGAATGATTTTACTATACTAATAAAATGGAGTTTTTATTTGCAACAATTTGATATCTGTGAATTTAAAAAAACAATTTACATTGAATTTGGAATATAAAACCTGTGCTACAATTTTAGTGGATTTGGGGGCAAGAAATATATTCACTGACATTAAAAATGCACATATGAGCTGCATTTATTAAAATTTTAATAATATAACTCACCTTAAAAAAGGGCAAGGGAGACTTAACAGGCCACAAGTCACTGCAGCCAACAGTATTATCTACAACCTCTGTATAATTTATACTATGTATAAATTTTCTACTGTATGAAAGCAAGATTTTTTTTAAAAAAATTATGTTGATTTTACATTGATTGACATCTAGTGAGAAGGGTAAAAATCTAATGTGCTATTAGTAGCAGGAGTTATTATCCAGGCAGAAAATACTCATATATAATTTAAATGAAGCACAATAACAATATCCATAATTATCCTAATATAGATCACTGATTCATCAGATCAAAAAATCTAGTATTCTGTGAAGTTCAATACCTAGAGCCTTAAAAGAAGACAAATAAAACTAAGCAAAATGTGTCACACAAGATGTACAATGTGGCAGCACAGTGAGAAAGTTCCTTCCTCCCCAATTAGTCCATTTCCTGCAACACACTGCTGCCAACTTTTACAGTGCAATAATGGGTACTTTTCTTAAAGCTCTGCATTCTGATGAGATGTGCAAAGTTCAGAATATCAGTTTCAAAACCTACAGCCTCCAACTCTCAAAAATGAGGGGAAAAAACCAGACAAGACCAAAATCTATGTGCCACAGAAATCTTCCAGAAAGAATCCAATAAATACAATTTATGAACAACTGAAGAAGGATCCTCAAGCCTCCCCCTGCCCTTTCAAGCTCTACAAGGTCTTGACTGAGGCTTTTCAAACACAGTTAAGAATCCCAGAGCCAGGCAGACTCACAGCTAGAGTATTCATGACTCTCTGATTAAGGAACAAAGGGCTGCATTTAATGACTGGATTATTTAGGGCTGCATTATGTTTTACTTCCACGTTACATAACAGGCTAACAAAGGCCTGCCCTGCATGGCACTGTGCCACGCTCTGCTTTGCTCCCAGCATCCCAGACCCCTCGAAAATGAATGGTGACCTTTGGTTGCTTTGGCCACACCTCACATCACATCACAAAGGCTGCTGCACTCCAGGCCCCCGTGGCCAGCCACCTTCTGCTGGTCATTGCAGCTCCAATGCAAACACCAGAGGTATATACACCTCCCACTCTTATCTCACCAGTGTCGCTTGCCTGCAGAAGATCACAGCTGTGATGCCAAGCAATACAAGTAATGTCTGGCTCCAAAATCACATTTGTACTTTTGTTCTACTGAGACATACTAATCTGATTTTGATGGAGCCCATGAGAGCACAGAGGACAATGCTGTAACTTTCCTCAGATGGGACTGAAGCATATTTCCTTTCCCTCAATCAGCAATGATCCTTTAATTAAAAAGTGAAGTCATTGCTCACCAACACCTACAGCAGCCACCAGCACCATTCCCTCCAGAATGGAAATAACACTCCAGCAGTGTCACAGCACGCCAGGTAATTTGATTCCACAGAGCTTTCTCTTGAGAGCTGAACTGAACTGCTGTCGTTTAGCTTTAGGAATTGAAAAACCAGGGAGCTCAACAGTTCCTCGAGTTGTGAACTGCAAAAATCACCTAATAAGGCAAAAATAAGTCAGCACAGCAGACAGCTCTCTGGAATCAAATTTATGATCAAAGGCTATTCAAAACACTTTCTTGTAATGCAAAGGAGAGAGCAAGAGAAAGCAGGCAAGAACCATACATGCTGAAGCAATGAAACAAGTTTTGGAAAACATAATGATTTAAAATATATTTTCCAAGTAAGATTGTTTTATTTTTAAGCATATCTATGTATCACAAATCTATTGAGACCTACTGTTTTCATATGCATCCATCTCTTAAAATCAGATGTATATTTATTTTACACTCAGATATCACTGTAAATACAGAATACAAAACTTGTAGAAAATTTGTTCCTGCAATAGATGGGAACCAATTGCTGGATTTACCATCACCAGCAATTCTCAAGCTCAAAGCTTTAAACTTAGTGGTAATAAAGTTTCCAATTGGACCACATTCTTACAGCTCACAACTCTCTTACTCTGAAAAGATTTCTGATGTCAAATATTTTTTCTATGTTACTGACTATGTTATTTTGCTTCTGTTAGGGATTCCAGAGCAAAGCAGCACAAAGATTATTCAGAACTTGTACAACACAATTTTATGTCCATACATGATCTAAGAATATTGAAATATAACTGATTAGCAGTGATGGAAGCTCATAAATTGGATGGCACTGAATGAAAGACAGATAAACTGAGTAAAATGGCTTTAAGCAGTTCCTATCCAGTGCTCCACATGCATTTTAGAAGTTTTCTCAAAGACGCTGATGAGCTACTTCAGATATATCCTGATCCGTGTCAAGGATCTGTACAGGACATGAAATGTGGAAGGCAATACGTCCAGAGATCTTTCAAGACAGCTGCAAGGAAAAGCCTGCATTACCGAAAGCTCAACACCAACACCTCCTCAGATTTGTACATTTACATGAGTGATTAATGCTCCAGAAGCACTTGCTGAACTGGCAGAGCAGGCCAAATATCCATGGCTCTTCTGCAAAGCCACATATACCCTGGAAAATTCTAGAATTTGCATGGTCTAGCTGGAGCAATGGGGAAAGCAGATCAATGGTCACAAGGATGTTCATGAAGACAATTCAATCTGAATGTACATTTAATATGTTCCCAGTTGTGGATTTCATGACACAGCTGACCCTGAAGCCCTGACCTGTAGTAACTCAGTACCGAGTTGGGTATTAAAAACATCTCTGAAAGCAATTTGAAGACATATGCTACACTAGCATGTAATTTCTTTTTTTTTTTTCAAAATTAAAATTAAATCATGTTGGAAAACAAAGCACTAGACATTTCTAAGCCACATTTTATATTGAAAAAATAATCTTATAACTCAGCTGTTTTCAAAATAGTTTTCTCAGGTACCACTAAGGGAAAGGAGAGCTCTTCCTACCAGGCAATGCAAAGTGGACTGTTCAGGAAGCTGTCTTGACAGCATTCATACCACAAATGGTATCTACATCCCATTTTGAGTAGCCTTTTACTAATCATTTCCTTATCTGTTCCAAATATAAAGAGAAGCCTATTCCAAAAGGATAATCAAATTTATCAAAATTGAAATCATCAGTGTTTGGTTTCCAAATCAGTTAAACCTGAAGACAGCACAGTGATACTGGACTTGAGAGAACTGAAGTTCCAGATAACCATAGGACACAGTTAAATTGAGAAAAACAACACTACAAGCAGCGTTTTTTATTCCAGTACTATTATCTTCTAGCTCACAAAATATGTGAGTTCATGTACATTTTGTTGGATCATCATCACAAATACATATGATTGAATAAAAAGGACTAATCCTTTTACAGTTACCCACTGAACAGTTTCATGAAAAATTCATTTTATGTAATCTCATTTTCAATACTCGAAGTACAAATACCATTCATAGAGTTGGTAGAACTCTTGAGCAACAAAGTTGAAAAACTTTGTTTTTCTCTGGTCTGACTTTCATTTCCATCATATTTTACATGTGATTTTACATGATCTCCATCACTATGAATTGTATACTGTGAATTGTATACTACGAATCATAAGAAAGCAATTACTATAGAGTTTGGATAAAGGGGAATGGACAAACCCAGTTTAATTTGTAGATGTTCTGAATATAAATCTAATTTATGTAGAAATAAACACTTTCTGATTTACATGAACACTTATTTCTCTTTTTAATCTAAACTATTTTATTAATATATTGCAGGAGGATCTACAGAATGTAGTAGCAAGTGCACAGCATATTTAATATCTCACTCTTTCAAGCTTACATGCAAGACCAGCTATTTTTAAAAGCTTACTCAATAAATTTAATATTTTAGGAATAGTGTTCATAATCTAGATTGTAAAAATCAATGCAAAAAACCTAAAACAATAAAGTTAAGCCATTTGAAAGTCACATATTCAAAGTGAATGTTATCACAACTACTTCACAAAATGTAAGTTTAAGAAACATAGATACCTGATCTCCATCACTATGAATTGTATCATTGTATCATGAGAAAGCAATTACGATAGAGGTTTGGATAAAGGGGAATGGGCAAATCCAGTTTAATTCAGTAAATCTGAATTTTCTGAATTGTCCTGCTGCCTACATCAATTTCATTTTTCAGAATGTAGTCACTGATAGAGAAGAAAAAATATTTTCATACTAGAAAAATATGGGAAGGCCAGGAACAGAGTAAATAACTCACCTTCCTTAACTTGAGTCCTTTGAGCCTTACTGCCATCAGCATGTTCTCAGAAGCATAAGGCCTTTCTGACTAGCAGGACTCATGCTCATAGACTCGTTAAGGTTGGAGGAGATCTCTAGGATTTAGTCCAGCCATTAACCTAACACAGATATCTCCACCACTAAACCACGTCACCGAATGCCACACTTTTGGAACACCTAAAGGGATGTTGATTCAAAACACTTCCCTGAACAGCCTGTTCCAATGCCTGATCACCCTTTTGGTTAAAAAAAATTTTCCTAATATGAAATCTAAACTTCCCCTGGTGTGACTTGAGTCCATTTCCTCTTATCTTGTCACTTGTTACCTGAGAGAAAAAAACAACACTCACTACAATCTCATCTCAGGTACTTGGAGGGAGTCATAAAGTCCCCAGATCTCCAAAAGACTAATACTTTACATGCAAGTACCTGCCATAGATGGCAGCTTATCCCTCAGAACCAGGAACTCTCCTGCTAAACTTCTCAAGTACAGATTTTCTACTCCCTAAAATGTATATGCCAAAACGGTTCAGAAATTCACCTTGACTGTCAAGGCATCATAGGCCAGCAAAAAATAACCCCATAACCCAAACATGACTTCATCACTTAGCATCCAGAAGGTAAATAAACTTTCAACTTGGAACTTTGTTGCCATGGCATCATAGAGCCAGAAGCAAAGAGAGGGACGAAACTTGACTTATTTGGATAAGTGACACAAGAACACATTTTTAAGGCTTGAGGACTTGATCTTTTAATCATGGCTCAAAGTTCTGTCAGACTGTTTTGAAAACCTGGAAATACAGCATAAAGGGAGGGTCATAGAATCATAGAAAGGCTTGGGTTGAAACAGATCTTGCAAATCATCTAGTTCCTACCCCTCTGCCATAAGCAGGGATGCCACCCATTAGACCAGGTTGCTGAGGACCTTAAACACTTCCAGGAATGGGGCATTTACAGCTTCTCTGGGCAACCTGTTCCAGTGCCTCACTACCATCTGAGTAAAGAATTTCTTCCTGACATGTGATCTAGAGCTCTTATATTTCAGTTTAAACCATTCCCTCTTGTCTTATCATTATCTGACCATGTAAAAGGTCTCTCTCTCTTTTTTTATAAGCCCCCTGTAAGCATTGGAAAGATCCATGACATGATA